>NW_010270225.1:65505-126908 GCF_000690775.1 Eurypyga helias | reverse complement strand
CCCCCCCCAAAAAAAAACTTGACAAAAAGTTTCCAGCAAAATATCTTTTCTTTGCAATACGTAGTTTCATTTTATTAAAAAGAACCCTAGGACCTTATTTCTTTGGTTACTGCAAACAGAAACATTCTGTATCACTAGTTATTTTATGATTATGAGCTGAAATTACATTTTTCCTTGCTAATTTGTGCTTAAATTTGGAAAATCCCTTAGGCTTTTTTTTTTTTTAAATTATTTTCAACCATGTATTCAGACCTTATGAAAAAATACAGGAAAAAAAAGGAAGACAACAAATACGCCTCAGTGGGATGCCTCAAATGCTTGCTTATTGCTAAGCCTGGGCTTAAATTATGCTAAAATGGGTCTGACTGAGATTAATGCTGGCAGACAAGTAACAGATAATCAATTACAAATACAAAATAAATTATTTCGTCCATTGGATCACTCTTACTGAGATGAACATGGGTTCAGTTCATCTGAAAGACACATTCCCCAAGAATTTGGTTGAGTAGAATTTGCACAAGAGTTTAGAGCTGCTGAGGAGCAATGAACTGAGCTCAGAAATGGAAAGTTATTGAAAACTTTTAATTTCACATTTAGAATCACTTAACAAGAATTTACAGATATCAAGATCTGCCTTAACATGCTATTGGTGTGAGAAATTTTCCCAAAACTTTATGCACACTTTGTTCTTTAATTCAATGCTTTGTTCTTTAATTGGCAAGTTCTTAAACACATAATATGTCAAATTAAAGTAAAATAATCTGTTATTTTTCTTATTAATGACATAATTATACTGCACCACTATAAAATTGCTTTCAGTCTAATTATGTCTAGGCAGAGATTACAGGTAATTAATATAACAAATAATTTTGACTACAACTAGCAATAATTGCTTTCTTGAAGAATTTTCTAAAACCCTTAAGTAATTTTATTACTTCTACATACAGTATTGCAATCATTCTTTAGCAGTTAGTAATTAATTACTTGAAGAAGTAAGTAATTAATTGCTACATTGAATTACATGTTTGAACAGAACAAGAACAAAATACGCATTTTCTTTCACCACTGCTGGTGAACGGCTCCCCCTGGTCACTGGCTCCGGAGCCCCCGAGGGTCTGAGCCTGCCAATGAGCAGGAGCTTACCGCTCCCGTTTAAGGACTGGGAACACTGCCCAAACTGCTGCTCTGCCCCATCTGAGGAGCCACAGGAACCATTAAATGATTATGGGAATGAGCACCTAAGTCCCTAAATTCCAAACGTGCGTCTGCAAAGCGGCAGCGTGGGGATGACGCCTCACAGGTAACAAGCTGCCCAAAGCCCTGGCGCAGGCAAAAGCTAAGGGAACCTAAACTGAGCGTCTCGAGCAGAAAGAAAATCCTTCTGTTAGCGGAGGGAAAAGAGTAGATTTCTCTCAGAGGTGGCCATTACCTTGTGCATCTGTTTTTGTGTTTGTACATGTGTGCTCGTTGCTTGACTGCTAAAGGGGTGTTGGACAGCTCTGAGTAGGAACCTCATTCAAAGGCCGACTCTTCCAAGACCATGCTGTTTCACTTAAAAGCCGATCTGTGCTGTGAAATAGTTTGGGAACCTCTGATATACTGCATTATCCCAGGACATGGCATGTTAAAATACGGGTCTGTAAAGGTCTGTCATTTAAACAGCCATCTAGTTCCATGTTTTATATAAGTTAATACCCATCTTATCAGTAAGTCTCTTTTAAAAAGATACATGGTCTAAAATTTAAAAGTAAAATTTAATTTCCTCTCCTTACCAAATACTATGCCTCAGTACCAGGCTCATGCTTCAAGATCCATTCCACTAAGGAATCATTTTCATCTTCTGTACTCTGTGTTGCCTCTTTATGTCAGATATTTATACATGTTTTATGTTTTCTCCTGACCTTATCTCCACTAATACTGAGATACCAATTGCTGTTGCTGCTACCACTCATGTCTATCCATTCCCTGAAGTCTTTCTGACCTATTAATCATGGTGGGACAAATTTCATGACTTTCAGAAAGAAAGGCCCCTTCAAGTAAGATTTAAACTTTAGCTATAATAAGGAAATGTTACGTGGGACATGAAAGTCCTGAGGACCGAATTACAGATATCCAATGCTCATCTGCCAGACAAAAGCAAAAAATAAAGAGGCAGCTTAGCAGCCCTGGCCAGCAATTTTTCCAGATGAATGTGTTTTCATCACAAACCCAGACATTTGTCAATGATTTACAGCAGCTTAGTAAGGTGTGACCTCTGAGTAACGTTTGGTTTGACCAAATATTCTAATGACATCAAAATTTTGCTTTAGAAAAGGGAAAACTTTATTTTTCTTTTTTTTTCTGTTTCAAGGTGTGTTTCAGTGTTTTAAAATTTCCTAGTGTCACATCTGCAGTGAGAGCAACCTAACCTGAAATTAAACTGTTTAATTTGCTCTAATTTTGTTTTCTTAGAATTCCATTTTGCAAGACTTGTCACTTGTTTTCTGGTATTACTTTGTTTCAGTTAAAGGGGACCTTTCAAAAATCATGAATCTCTCTCTCAAATGAAATTTCTGGTACTCTGTAGTAGATGTATGAGACAACAGCATGAGTTGTAAGTTAATACAATAATTGTACTGAAGCATCACAATCCTTTTTCTCCAGTGTGTCAGCTGAGCATCGTCCAGAGATGTTTATAAAGTAAGCTAAAACTGGTCTTTCTTGCTTTTTCTCTGAAACTGCAGTTTTATGTATTTGTAACACCACTGACTTTATTGGCTGTGGGGATGAAAGACAAGGTTTATTCTGGGACTTTAACAGGATTTTGGGCTCCTAAACTTAAGCCATTATTTCGATTGTTATTGTTAATATTTCTATTAAGCTAAATAAAATTCAAAATGGACCTCATGTTTCCCCCTCATACAGTAGAATCAGAAAGTAAAAATGCTCTTTACAAAGCATCCTATAAATTTTGAGCAAAATACCTAGGATTTGTCAGAATAAGACTCATAATCCTCTTTTACTGTGTTGTTGTATTAGTGCACTAAGCTAAAAATATCCTATACATACTGAAAAGAGTAAATGTGTTCTGAATCCCAGCCTAAAGGTTTAATGCAGAGATACTGTTTCAAATCTTTTTCCTGTGAAAATTAGGTCTAAGTCATAATAGGTTAGATTCCAGAAAGCACTCCTCAAGCTGCTATTTGCAGGCTAAATTGGGTTTAAGAAAAAAAACCCCTTATTTGGGAATTTACTATTGCATTGCTCATAAAATAACATTCCATAGTTTTATTTCACTGGCTTGTGACATATTCAGAGAAATCAGAAAAGGATTAGCTGACTGTAATACCAAACATATTAGAACAATCCCTTTGTATCTGACAGCAAATTGCAAACAGCAACTCTGATCCTATAAGCTGTGGAGTTCATATTTCAGAAGTGCTGAAATATTTAACAACTTATTAATAGGCAATACTTATTGGTCCGTCTGAGAGAAAATGCCGTATGCCTCCTCATATTTGAAGTTACAGCAAGAGGTCTGTGTAGCTGACAACAGAAATCTTGGGATTTTCAGTGTGACCTCATTATTAAATGAATAAGCTCCAGTAACGAGCTAATGAAAACTCTAGTGTCCTCCCAGACGTGCACATACCAACATGCACACCCCCACCATCTTCATGCCATCCATATTTTGGTACTCGGTGCTCTACAGGAATACTTGTCTTTTCACACACATAGCAAAAATTGGAAGAGGCTCTTAAAAACATCATAGCATGTTTACCTTGTGGCTTGAGCAGAAGGCTTGTTCACAGGGTGTAAAATACCATGCAATTTAAGTAAAGGTAAAACAATTACATCAGTTGCAATGATTTACAGGATAATTTAATACTTCAGAAGCCATATAACTTATATGTAAAGTTAATAAATGCTAAAATTGATGAGAGCTGAGCACAAGTAATGTCTTTTCCCCTCAAACCAGAAAGGTATTACAGAAAGAAAGATATAATATTCTACTTGAATTTCCTCTCCTTCCTTAATTTTTAAGAAAACAGGTGTTGCTGTACTCGACAGAGAACATGAAAAAAGGTGCCTTTTTGGAATACCTGCACAAAGTATGTAAAGGTCTAACATAAATGTGAAGATTTAACAGGGAGTTATGCAAGTATGTGGAGGATTCTCCTGCTTTTTTGAGCATGTCACATGGCTGCCAGTGCACCAGGCTTTACAGGGAGCCCTTGCTAAAAGTGTGGAAAGGCAGAAACATTTTATTTCTGTTTGCACGATCAAAATTTAGTGGAGTTGAACCCTCCACAAAAGAGTCCTGACAGCTTCCAGGGTCACACCCCAAGTTCTGCAACACTGCTGAATTTACAGCTGATAAGCAACACCTCCCTGGTAATATTGCTTTCTATGGAGATTCGGTTTTATGTACATTTGCTGTCTTACCCCACCTGCGTCTTGCTGCTAATGTGCTGCCAAGCACCAGTTGTTCTGTGCTCATGCCATTTGTGCTCGGGTAAAAAGAGAGGGAATTTGCTTTTCAGGGAGAAAAGGTGTACGCTGTGTTTGCAGTCAGAGGCTGGACTGTAAATCTGGTCATTGATACAGGTGGGATTTGCCTCAATGTGAATAAAGCTATAAAATGCTCATATAATGCAAAATGCATTGCTCATATAATGCAAAAACAATGCAATATGGGAATTCTTCTTAATATGGACATTTATTTATTCATGAATGTCAGTGAAACAGGATAGAAGAAGCATTTGAATGATTTTTTAATACAGCAAGTATTACAGCACCTTTCTTCTTTTGCTTCATAGAATCACAGAATCACAGAACAGTTTGGGTTGGAAGGGACCTTAAAGCCCATCCAGTTCCAACCCCCCTCCCATGGGCAGGGACACCTTGCACTAGACCAGGTTGCTCAAAGCCTCATCCAGCCTGGCCTTGGACAATTCCAGGGATGGGGCATCCACAGCTTCTCTGGGCAACCTGTCCCAGTGCCTCACCACCCTCTCATTGAAAATTTCTTCCTGATACCCGATCTGAACCTCCCCGCTTTCAATTTAAACCCGTTACCCCTTGTCCTGTCACTACAGGCCCTGGTAAAAAGTCCCCCCCAGCTTCCTTGTAGCCCCTTCAGGCACTGGAAGGTGCTGTAAGGTCTCCCCGGAGCCTTCTCTTCTCCAGGCTGAACAAGCCCAGTTCTCGCAGGCTGTCATCGTAGCAGAGGGTCTCCAGCCCTCTGAGCATCTTCGTGGCCTCCTCTGGACTCGCTTCAAGTGGTCAATATCCTTCTGATATTGGGGGCTCCACAGCTGGACGCAGCACTCCAGGTGGGGTCTCACAAGACTTCATGTAGTTTAGCTACTTTAAAAAGAGTAATGCAGAGTTAGAAGGTGAAGCGAAGCCGAGGTATGCCCTTGCTTACATCCCTAAATGACATTATGAAGTGTACCAAGCACCTGTTGCCATAAGCTGTTTAATACTCATTGTGTTTATTTTATTTTTTAATACCAGAGGCAAAAGTGCAGCTTTATTTTATAATAAATCAGATTTTTTTTTTTCCTCACAGTTTAAACGTGAGTATTGCAAAGGGTGACCTCTTCCCAACTCCCAGATCCTTTCACCTGCTACATCCATGGATAGCTGAGTACTTCTTCCTCCTGTGTCCAAGGAAGAGAATTTAATAAGAAATCTATCCCCCAGTTTCAGAAGTTGATTCAGGTTCCTACCTTTCAGTAGAGGAAGGAGATCTCCCCCCCCCCCACCCCGAATGTCACCTGGGGGAATATTGTATTCCTCACATCCTGCTATATCCATTATCATTAGTTAGAGCAGGTAAGCAGATGTGCAGGTCGCACAAATGCACAGCAACATTTGTAAAGGAAAATACAGAATAGAATATGCCATTCTTATTAATTTGCACACACGCTAGACTTGTCCAAACACATTAGGTGTAATAGTCTCCCTTCCCAGAGATCTCTGAAGCATACTGTGGTAGACCATAAGGTCAGGAGAAGGGGTAATTGCTAAAGCAGCTGTCATCGAGCAAATGACTTAGTTGAAAAGTTGTACAAGGGCTTCCTGCTTTTTCTAATAGCCCTCTACAAACTGTGGCACTTCCTAGCCCCAAAGTTAAAATTGCTGGTACTGGGTGAGCTACAAACGTGATTTTTTTTACATTGAGCAGTGGCTAAACATAAGGGCCAGCTCCTTGGCTGCTCTATTACTGGTCAATAAACCCATGGTTATTTGGAATAGATGGTGGGTCAAAACTAGGCATTGCATAGCACAACAACTTAAAACAAATTATTTAAATCTCAGTGACCTCGGTTAAATCTGGAATGGCTGTATTGCTGTTCTTGGGCTCGGTCTGAATTTGCACTTCAGTCAAAGAAATAAGTCTTAGGCCAGTTGTGGTGTTTAAAATGGATCAAATCTGGATAACCACAACCAGTTCAAACTGTGAGGTAGTTTGCAATTAGGCCTTACATCTAGAGAAAAGGTTCTTTCAAACATTCACTTTGGGTATCCCTGGCACCCTTGTGCCTTGATCCACATCAGTTGTTTGGATTAGATCTATTCCAGCTGTTTTATAGGCCAAAATTTCAATGTGTCCTAAAGGTCTTGAAATGAACTGGTGTAAACCTGGTGCCCTCTAGTCTACATTGGAGAATGCCTGGGAATGGAAAGCATCAACAATCACAGCCTCTAGAGGGTGTTTGGAAAGGGATTGCCTGAAGAGTAACATCTGCATGATCAGAGTCACCTCAACACAAAGCAGCAGCATTAGCTAAAGTTTCAGAGACAAACTGCTGTTGGTGTGTGGTTGGATAATAAATTCCAACCATTGATTGTATGGAATCCCATGCATTCGTTTATAGTGCTTGGCTGTGAACCTTACCTGAAATTGTTACCCAAAAGAATAAATCCATACAGGTAAGTACCATGTGGTAGGGTTTAAATGGTCTTTAAGCTGAAGTAGGATGCCTGAAGTTATGGCTTTGTAAGGCATGTGGGGAGGTAGTGCTCCCTCACTGGAACTGAGTGAATACAGAGAGGACCATCCAAGGCCTCAGGCATATAGTCACTTTTTGTCAGAACATTTAGTCTTCTACCTGAGAAAACTAGATATGGAAAACATTGTTAATTGTGTTTGAATCTCAATCAAAGGCTGTTTGGGGAAATATGTAATGCAGAATTATGTGGCTGGTTTTTAACAGTACAATGCCATTGGTGTAAGAGTAGTGTCTTTTGATTCCTTCAGCTGACAGACAAAATTTCTGTGATTTATTTCATCAGTCATTTCCATCTCTGGGAGAAGAAAAGAATCTTCATCATGTTTAATGACAGCAGCTCCTCATGTGCTTGAGCCAAGGTCAGGTCAAGAGAAACCAACTGTTGCAGACCACTACTAGCTGGATAAACCTTAGACCTGTAGAGAGTTGAGATGCTTACAAACTTCACCGACTAAAGGTATTCAGTAATTTAATGTGCTGAGCAGTCATAGAGGAATGTTTCAGTCTTTCTTCTTTTATACAATTCCTGTCCTATTTACTTGTTTGTTACGTTACCAACCTCAGCAGTATAAATCCTTATTTAGGCTGGTGTAAATAATTGACAGAAGTCCTGAATTGATGTAATTCACTAGAGAGGATTATTTTTTTCAGTAGGATGCACTCAGCATGGAAGGTTCACATGCTGTCAGCACCATAGTTGAATTTCTACTGTGCTTGGTGTTTTTTTTTTTTTCTTCCTTACGCTCTCCACCCCCTCATGCCAAATCCTTTCTTTGCTTCCTGCTGTTTCTCTTTCTTTTGGAGGTCTAGAGGTGGAATGACTTCTGTGTGTTTTCTCATTGAAGACTAGCAAGATAAAGATGATTCCTCACCATGAATCTCTTAATGGGTTTTTTGTTTGTTTGCTCCTCACCAAACCCCTGCAATTATCTATCTGGAGCACAGACAAGTTATTCCTTGTCAGAAGCTCTCTGTATCAGGAGTATCCCATATATTTAGACATAGAACCTGTTTGATTTCATAAATGCACAACTAAGAAAGGTTTATTTTTAGTCTGGCAACCTTCTGTTGTCCTAAAATCAGTAGGGATTTCTGTTTTAAGCCACACATAATATACTACTATTTTATAGTTACTTACTTTCAAGCTTTTATCAAAAGTTTCACAATATTTGGTATTTTTCCTCAAGTCCCATTTCCTGGGGTAATGTGATTACGTGAGACTCTTGGGTGTCATTTAAAAAAAAATTAATTTACTTTTCTTTTAGCTGAACAGAAAAGCGTAAAAAAGTGACCCAAGTGCATGCTAAAAGCTTGAAAGCCAAAGGCAAATTAAAAGAAGTCAAAGTTTATTATTTAAAAACTAAAGTTCTTTAAATGTGCTATTTATGTTTTTTGGAAGGACAGAACCATTTGTTTTTCACCACCTGGGAGAATCAGTTCTACATAGCTATAAGAGGGGTCTTAAACTGCGTATATGTAGAAATAGATTTAAATTAATAGAGAGTGTCCTTTCATGATTTCTGTTTTCTTGGCTTCCTGTATAAGAAATCAGTTATTTCCATTTGTTCAGGGAAATGATGCAATTGCTTTGCTCTTGTAAAATTTAAACCATTTAAAGTAATGCTGAGCTTTTTCCAATATTAGCAGACTCTTATGAGATACTAAGGTGGCAGGCAATAAGTCAAAATTAGCAATTAGGTTAACATAATTTCTTTAAAGTTTATTTAAATTCATAGGGGAAATAATTATGAATATTCACTGATATCCTCTTTTTGTATTATGACTTTATCTGCCCTTTCAAGGGTATCTGCCTTTTCAAGGCAGATAAATCCTGCCCACAGAATTTTCCCACCTATGCATACTAAAGACGATTCATGAAAGTAGTGTGAAAATAGCATTCTCCTGAGCCCTGTGGGCTACTTTAGTAGCACATATTTCGGATTGAATCTGTAGGCAGTGTCTTCAAATAAATGCAGATATCAGATTGAGATAGTTAGTTACAGTAAGCACCAGAATGAAATAATTAATTTAAATGATTACAGTAAGTTCAGAATGCAATAATTCATTTAAAAAAACCCGCAAAAGCTCATCTAAATTCCTTTATAAAGTGCCAAAACATCAATTAATATTATTTGTGTTTAAGGTTGTTATCTTTACTTCAGTAATATATGAAAATAGCCAAATATTCAGTTTCCTAAGCATGTCAAACTGACGACTTTCTCCTAACTTAAACCATCATGGCCATCTGTAATAAAAATCATTCTCACTCTGGTTTCCAGAACCATTGTTAAGCTCATAGACTAAACATTTAACCGTTGCAAGCAGCCAGCAGCTTTATTACTTCTTCTGGCCTTGCAGAGGCATCCTGGATTTAATTTGTCTAAGTACATCAAAGTATTTTAATTTTGAAGTACCCTAAGCATTTTGGAAAGCTTAAAGATTATTTGTCTTCTGAAATGTTTGAATGTAAACTAAAATGAAAATGTCTTGATGACTTTTTCCGTTTTAAATGACTGTCACATTTCTGGTTTGAGAAAGCCCCTGAAGCTCAAATGTACAGTTTTCTCTGCCTTTTTTCCCCCAAGTAATTGTAAGTAAGCCGGTTTCGAGTTATGTGTCCAGCTTGGCTTCCTTCATTCGGAGAATCCTGTCTTCCTGTAGAGTTTAATTAATTAAAAACTTACAAATGCCATCAATTTGTCTGAACTTCTGTCTGTCTGAACTTTTTTCTTTTTTTTTTAACACTGGATTGCAAATAAACACATGGTCAATTGATCCATCGGCCTAACATAACACATAGCTAGTCCCAGACTCAAATGACATGAATACCTGGACTGGTTAAACAGTATTCAGCAAGCACAAAAGAAGATGAAATATGGGCATTTGGCCTGCCAAAGCAGTCACATAATAATTTTCTTTAAAGATACATTGATTATTTCAAAATAATTGAAAAATTGTGCAACTAAATATTTTGTAATATGTCAGTAATTCACTAACACTTTTAGTTGTTTTTAAGTTTTGAAACTTATGTGAAATACCTGTATATATATGCATAACCCAAAATTTATTTTGGTCACTATGTATAGTATTAAGTCAACGCCTGGACAAGCTTCTGGATAGCACCTTACACCATTTAGTACTCCTCTGAAGTCATAAAGTCATAAAGCTCTCATAATGCAGACATACAATTTTTCAACCAGGTGCACGATCTCGGTGTTATATACATTCAAGCTTACTGATAAAATCATAAGGCTGGAAAAGCCTTGTGAGGCCAGCTTAGTCCATCCCAATATCCTTCTATGTATTTGAAGAATGTCCCTGCATTTCCTGTCACCCCTTCTTGCTTTATCACCAGTTCCCCACTTGTCCAGTCATTATTTTCAGATCATGTTTGAACTCACTGTTCTCCTCTGGACGTCTTTTTTTCAGACACTCTCTACCTGGTCTATATCTCTCTTGAATATGTCACCCAGAGCAAAGGGTCAAGGGTACATCCACAGATTGCACAAACGGACTTCTCTGTGGCTTTTCTCTTTGGCTTATAAGGGACACCTCAGGACTAGGGATAACATATTTCAGCCTACAGCCATTTAAACAAATGGAAATACCTAAATATGTCATTCATAATTACAGACAAAGGCTCCAATTCATTAGAAAATCCACGCTGTTTCAGCAATCAGAACAGCCACAGAAGCCTTATAAAATTGTGTTTTGTGTACCTTAGAATGAAAAGTTCTATAGCAATGAAATCATGTTTTGGTTTTGTTTTGTTTTTAAAGAAGAAAAGGACAGTCTACTTCAAATTGTTGTGCCATATCCCCTTCCAGGCTGGTTACCTGTACATCTGCATACTGTTTCAGCCCCAGAACATTAGTTACCACAAAATTACAGAGTTGTGAGAAGAAAAATGTAGCAGAATAAGTTAAAGAATGTTTAAATATGGTCCTTACATTATAACCTGTGCACTATATTCCCATTTAAAACTGCCAATGAACCATTGGGAATTTTCTTTTTCTTGCTGATCCTCTTTAAGACCTCTATGAATAGCCAAGAAAACAACTCCATTGTAATAAAACCAGTGTTTTGTTTTCCTTTTTTAAAATTGAGGCATTGGGTAAAATAAAGGTCATTGCAACAACCTTTGAAAGAACAGAAAGAGTAATTTTCCCCCTTTTGCTTTTTTACTGGCTTTCAGTGCAATGTGAAAAATCATTTTTAAGTTTGCCCATCTGTTTTACATAAAACCTTAGCTGACCTTACACAAAGTGAAACAAATGCAGAAAAAGCTTTGCTGTTGGGTTCTTGCCAGTAAGACTGAGCAAAAAGAAAAGAATATGTAAAGTCAGATCCTGCCCTGGTGTAAATTAGCCTAGCTCCAGTGGGGACTTAGGTTGATTTATACCAGCAGAGGCTGAGGCTTGTATTTCTTATCAAAGCCAGACTTGTTAGGCTCAGTCCCGCTACTACTGAAATCACCTCAACTTTTGTATTGGTTTTTGGGGAGAAAGGAGCCATGTTTGCTACAGATAAGCAGTACGCATCCCATGCATGCAGCATGTGGGATTCAGCACACTGAGGAGAAAGGCTGTGGCGTAACTGTGACCTGTGGACTTGCAGGTGTGAAGTCAGGCTGGAGCTGTACCCTGACTTTGTGAGTTTGAGTGCTGCCCAGCCAAGCCACGGAGCTGGTTTGATGTCAGACTCGAAGCAAAGAGATCCTCAGCACACAGAGCCGAGGCTCTTGTCCTGCTGCTTTTCTCCTGTTAGCCTGACTCCTCTCATGCAGTGTTATCATATGGACCGAAAGTGAATCCTGGGGAAAGAAGGCGGTGCCGCATATGGAATTGGTGAGGCTGCAGAAGCAGGGTACGCCAGGAGAAAATCATCATCTATAAACACTCACGCATCTTACCCTGCACCTCAACACAACTTCTGTTAATGTATCTGAGGGGTGAACTGTGCCCATTCTATCCACACTCCAATCGAGTATGATTAATGAGTATAAAGTAAGGTTCAGACTTTTAATTAAAAAGGTAATCATAAGTTACTGAACAGTGAAGGTCTAGCTAAGTTTCTCAGAAGTAGGTTATTTAAGAGAACGAGATGCCCCAAAGAGGCAACAGGCCAAAAATCTGACTTACATTTTTCAGACAGGTATTGACTGTGATTTATGGCAGAGAGCAGAAATGGACACATATAGAAGTGAGCACATGTATATGTGTATTACAGTGTGCACATATGGTGATGCCTGCATTTAGATTGACTAAACTTGCCATTAATAGCCAGAGAATTTCCACTTTCTCATTAATTTGCCATAATTCTCAGAATGAAAATTCTTCTTTGTAGGTTATCCACCACACTTTTCAAGTTTTTCTTGTGTGCAAAAATACTCTTATGTAATGTTATTTTGACATGGTGAAGAAAAGACTTTAGGAAAGATTCTACAGATAGCAGACTTCTGAGTTTCAACATTTGGATTGAAAATGGTTGCTGTGTATTTATCAGAGATCTGCTTCTTTTCTCTTATTGAAAATAGTCCAAATTTGACCTTGTCATGGAT
Source organism: Eurypyga helias (assembly GCF_000690775.1). Taxonomy (NCBI): domain Eukaryota; kingdom Metazoa; phylum Chordata; class Aves; order Eurypygiformes; family Eurypygidae; genus Eurypyga; species Eurypyga helias. Next base: position 114,347 of record NW_010270225.1, on the reverse strand, counting down.
TTCAGTTCACCCATGTCCAATAAAGACTTGACAGAGGTTGACGTATTCTGTAATTTTATCACTTTATGTTTCAATTAACTTAACATGAAATTTATAGTATAGCTTATTCCATAAGTTTTTCTTTGGCCTCTGAACAGAAGAAAATGTCTATCTTTGCAATGATGGAATAAAATGGAATATTTACAATGAAAGGCTAGTTCTTTTTTGGAAAAAAACCCCAACTGACTTTAATCATCTACATTCTTAAATACAATTAATGTACCGTGAGACAATACAGGTAAGAACTGCTGCACCTGAATCAATTGTCCATCAAATACAGGGTCATGTTGTCTAAGGATGGCAAGAAAGGTGAAAGAAAGGTGAGCAAAACACCCAAACAATATTTGTAGAGTAAATGGACCCCTGAAGAAGCACAATTTGGGGGTCAATTAATAGTTTCCTTCTCTGTGAACCTGGAAGTTTTTTCCATTTCTGTTCTATCTAATATAACTACATTTGTCATTAAAAGGGAAAACAACTGGCATCTAATGCCTTCCATTGAGTTTATTTAGAAAGATAAGGTCTGTCTGTAAATGACCCTCAAAACTGAGTGGAATGGTTGGCTTTCTTATTCTTTTGCACCATTATGGTGCTATTTAAAGTGGAGCAAAGTCACTAATTTCCATGTTCAAAACATTGAAGCAATCAGAAAACACTGGACTGGAGAAAAGGAGAATTCATGGCAAGAGGAAGAGTCAATATCACTTCCTTCCATTCAGGACAGTTTTTCATATATGAACATGCTTTTCCAGAGAGATTTTTGTCAAGCAAAATAATTATTCATATAGGAAAAAAGTCACATAGGGTAGAAGGTGCAGAGGATTTCTGTCACCTGCCAGATTGCGGTAGCTTTATCCAACCATATCATGTTTGTTCACCTAGTTCAGCAAAAGGCTTTTGGTTCTTTTAGCAAAAGGGATAAAAATTTGAGCTAAGATAAATGGTTTATAGAACCACAGAACAGTCAGTTTTTCTTTCTAATCTGCCTAAGGCTGCTGATGGTATCGTAGGGAGCTGGGGCTTCTTCAGACACATTCAATGCTGTGTGAACACAGGTTTCCAAAGGTATTATGCCTTCTCTCCCAGATTAGAAGATGAGCTTGTAACAGCTACCTGTAACAGTAGTTACAGGGCTGGCAACAGTAAATTGACTGGCCTGGAGATGCTCTTTCCTAAAAAGACAAGCCGTTATGGAGTAGCTGATGTTAGCTGCTGCCCCACTGTGGGCCAAGGATCATTGTCTCCTGCTAAATTGGTACCCCAATGTGAGCTGGGACTCACTGTTTCACACAGCATTTGGTGAGCTGATACAGCTCTGTCCAGATGACAGCCTAGGAAACAATGCCGGCTGGGTTGTGCTGGCAGACTGCCGAGCCCTGCTCCTCTGGGTGTCTGTCTGAAGGCTTTTCAGACTGGCTCTGGCAACTCTGCTTCAGCAGATTGTCCTATATTTTCCTGTTGTGCTCCAGAGTGGTTTCTGGCACTGCTCTCTAACGGCCTTTAAGTATTTGATTTTATTTATCTTGAGCCATTGTTTTCTCTCTGGTTCCGCCGCCCTGCCCCCCAGGCCCTGAAAAATAATATTACACAGGAACTCCAGGTATATGAAAGCCTTGCTTATGGAAATACCATTTGGAGCATGTTCCTCTCTTGACCCAATCCAGCTCTCTGCAAGGGGCATTTAACTGTCCTTTTTGGAAAAAAAAAAATTTGTACTCTATTCTGGGGTTTTGGAGTTTTTTGATGGAAAAAAGGGAAAAATCTAAGCAAATAAATGATCCTATTACAATTAACTTAAATGCTGCACAAGCAACTCCATCCCTGCTACGATAAAGGGGAAACCCCATGCCTACAGAAAATTTGCTGAAGTCCTACTCTGTGTTTCTTCTTTGCTCCCAACTTCCTAGTGGGCTACAGGAACAACAACACATTGCAATTTCATAGCTACTGTCAGCTTATTGAGCTGCGGTACGTGAAGTTCTTCCTTTTTCCTCTTATTCCTTATCAACCAACTTGGGACAACAGCAGAGCACCCCTTGTTTAATACCCTTTTAGTAGACTGCATCTCAGCGGTGTCAACAGTATTCATAGTCAAGTCACCCTGAGTGACTCCTCCTTCAGAGTCTTTGGGCTGTGTTGCATCATCTGTTTCATTAATGCTGTCCTAGTTCTAGTCAATCTGCCTTGTTCTTCTCCTATAAACATGTGAGTAATCAAATTCTTAAGGAAGGATTGTTCCAAGTGAGAAGATCTTGCAACAGATATCAAAATAAAGATGCATTTCACACAAAATGGCAAATACTGCATTAGATCAGACTTTTAGGCACACATTCTGTACCTGAATTAAAACATTGTGTAATGATAGATATTCCTTATCAGTTCTCAGGGAAAGGAAATAAACAAATCCAGTCAGGGGCTGAATGTGAGAAAAGTCTTTAAGGGTCATTTGCATATAGAAAAAAGCAGTTAATGACAATAGAGTTTTCCTGGGTTTTTTGTTCATCTTTATGACGGAGAGCTGAGAATTCTCACTGAATAATTTTGTTCACACCATCAGGAATTATCACTTTGGTGTACTAGAAAATAACACTAAGGTAGAACTTTATCTTGAAGAAATACATACAGAAGATTGTCTTGACAGGACCAGCATAGGGAGGATTGGAGGACTGGACATGGCCATAGAATTTCTGCATGGTCATTGACAAATTCTGCTCCTTCCAGTACATTTGTGGCCACTTAGGGCTGGGATCCTCAATCCTTTAGAATACCTCACCTCTACTAAGTGCCCTTCTCCCTTCCACTAGAATGAAAGTGTTAATGGTCCTTCTCTCTCACCTTTAAGCTTTCTTTTTGCCTATTGGCACCGTGAGATCTTCAGGGAAGAGCCTGGTTTATATCTGGCGTTTGGTGAGCTCAGAACTCCAGACAGTCCTGATCTCAGCTGTAAAATGTAGGTCTCCTGGAATACAGATAATAAAGAGCTGACTGCTGAAGTTTGCAGATGAATTGAATCCCTGTGCTCTCCACAGGTGTCCCTATGTAGCAGGTGAACCTGACTAAAGATAAAATAACAGAAAAATCAGAAAGCTACTGTAATTGAAAGAGATTTCTATTTGGTTTTCCAAGATTTGCTTAAATTGTAAGTTGCAGTGCTTTGAAAGCATGCTGATATGGAGCAAGGTACTATTTTTTAAATGCTGTAGGGCATTCTTCCAATCATTTGAGGAGAAAGCTCTACCTACTCTTAAAAAAAATATTTGATCCATTCGTGTAGTGCAGCTTCATTAAGCATCAGATTGATTTATCGTATTGTTTCCTTTATAAATTATTTTCATTATGTTTTATCACAGTACATGACTACTGCCCTAAGGGAATATGCAGAAATGAACTGAATGGCAAGCGTAATAGACTGTTTTAATTAAAATAGTGTAATGCATATTTCAGTGCTATTAACAAAAACAAAATTGATTTTGTTTTTTGGGTAATTGAATATATTAAAGCCCAGGTGCTGTGGCTTTATTGTTTAACCATCTGAGTTCAGCTGTAGCAGGAAATTATTAGTTAACAAGAATTTCAGAAGGGGGATTTTCTCTTCTGCCAGTGACATTTCCTTCTTTCTTTCCCCCCATCTAATCCCCTAGTGCACATATGAACTATCACTGAGGAACAGGAAAGCACAAACATGAATTTCACTAGTGAAAACCCCTTGATCCTTCCCAGTGTCTTCAAGTGAGCTCCACGCAGGGAGGACACTGATCCGTGATAAAGAAAAGCCCATTATTCCTCTGCACTTTTTAACCTGATGTTCTATGGAGACAGCAGTAGTCTGCCACCATAATTCCATTAGTTAATGAACACTTCAGGAATTTGTCCATCATAAGAAAGACCCTTTAAAATCACAGTCAATCAATGACACCTACTCTTCTAAGTGGCTTCCTTTTCTCTTTTTTCTCTTGATTTATATCAGCTATGAGTCTTTTTTATTTCCTTTACCCTCCAGATACTGAAAGTTTACCTTTTATCAAGAAGATGCATTATGCTAGTGACATGACAGACACGAGCAAAAGCAGGTTAATGATTTCTGAGTAGAGCAGTCAAGTGCAACCAACTAACCCAGAAAATGAACAGTGTCAGGGAGCTGAGCTACATGAAAAGAGCCATTTTGCCTAATGGCTGTTGTCTACCATACGCTGAATACCAGAGCCTCCTCCTTCACTTTCATCAGTGGAGTTGTCACTGGAAATTACTACTTTGCAATGAATATTGTAGAGAGTGGGGTGTTTCTGGCTCAGCTATCATGATTCAATGGCTTTTTATCACTTGTTAGAATGGCATGTTGTATTTCAAATAAACGAATTCCTAAATATCCAAGCCCCAAGCCTCACCCACTTTCACCCTTGGGTGCTACATCAAGGAAAAGCACACCCATCCTCTGGGGTCTTGCTGGTACGGTCACTACAGATAGTTGGAGCTGGGAAAGGGAAAAGAGGACTGTTATCATAGATGCATCTTTTCTAGTCTCCATGAAGCCAACTGCAAAAGGGTCATGGGAAGCAGACAATGTTGTCAGGACTGACACATCACTGCATCCCTCTGCAAGGATCCCTGAGGAATAGTTGCTGTTTGTTGCAGCCCAAGTTATTTGGATTCAAAAGCGAGAAGAAAGATTCTCCTCTGCAGCTCTCACCAGCTCTGAGGTGTGTATTACTTACAGCAGAGATGCAGTGGATATGGAAGATGTTTTCCCATTTTATGGGGTGAAAGATTGTGGTTTTCGAAGTAAATAGTAAAATTCCCATTGACAGCGACAGGAGGTAATTCACCATTTTATGAAGCCTGCCCTATTTTCCAGACATATGCAACACCCTCAAAGGGAATGGTAGTGTGAAATTAAGAAATAGTAACTGTAATTTTAGCTTTCTTTTTAAAGAAAAAACCCAAAGCACTCCAACCATATTGAAGCAGCATGCACTATGGTAATGTCTGTCTGGGATATATATAATTTAGGAATAAATCAAATGGCTGGGGAAAAAAAAAAAAAAGTCAGAAATTTAAAATAAGGAAAAGCCAGACTGCACATAAACAGTTACTGCTGATCCATCCAGTTACTCTGCATTTCCTCAGACAACACTAATCATCGTGGCAGTCTGAAGACATTCTTTATGAATCCTACGCTCCTTAAAATAAAATATGGGTATCTTCTTTTCCCTATCAAAGATTTTCTGTTCAAACTCATTTACTCAACAAGAGCCTTTTAAAAATGATTGTCCTGCTTTTACAACAGAAGAGTAGGCCGTAATTAAACTGGTGAGTCATCAGTCCACTGGGTTCCCAAGGAAATCCCTTATTACTTAAAAGCACCTGCTGTAGTTCTTCGACTCATTTCCCGTCGAAGAGTTGCAGATACAGATTGATTCCAAATAGTTCCCATAAAAGAATAGACCAGTGAACTGGTTTTACATAAATTTCAGTCTTTATTGTTTCTATTCCTATGCAATTAATGAGATCTGGCTGAACCCCCAGGTAATTCTGGGTTGTGATTTATAAAGCACAAGTCTAGATTCAGATTTTTTGAAAATGATTTCCCACATTTTAATGTTATTAGCTCACTTCTTACAGTGCATCTCTTCATGTTTCTTCTTCTTGGAACCGGTCACCTTTAATCAGTTACGTGTTTAATTATTAACAGGAATATGCTGAATTCTACCGAAAAGTATTTCAATACTACAACATGACAAAATGACAGGTATGTGGGCTATTTTTCTATTTGGATAGATGGTTATTAACTATTTAACTTTGCAATATTGAATTTAATCAATACATTAAAACAATATAAAACATAACATTCTAATAAGATAGATGTAGGTATCAGCATTAGATAGGCCAAAATTATTGCTTGATCACTTGCTATGTAAAATTTCAGAGGGAAGGAATGTAGACACCAGGAGAAATCACAGCAATTAATTTAAATTTAATGACTAGAAATCAGAAAGAAAATAGAGAAGGGATTCTGAAATATGCCCAAACACTGCAAGTATGTCAGCAGTTTAAAAAACTATTTTTAAGTGCTGCTTTAAGTAAGGATCAAATAGTACTAAACAAGTTGTGATAATTTAAGTAGATTAAAAAAGTTTCAGAATAATGAAAATGATGTTTTCATAGGCAAGAATATTATAGAAACAGGATGAAGACAGTTTAGCTTTAGAAGAAGAATCATGTTTTCCATATTCATGACCAAACACAGTTTGTATCTTCATTTAGGCTGTGGTATTAGTGCTCAATACAAATACTCCATAATAGAAGTATAAGGCCCAAATGTTAAAGCAGTTGCTTAGAAAATATGTGGTTTTACTGTGAAAAAAATGATGCAGGTAAAAAAAGGAATGAAAAGAGATAAGTTTAGAATTAATGAAAATCTAAACAGCAAGTAACCACCAGGGATAATGCACTACATTTACAACATGCAGGGTTAAAGATACTCAGATTCTACTTAAAGTTTAACATTTCACTGCAGTTTGGAAGTAAAATAGAAGGGTTTTTTTAAGGTATAACAAAATAGTTTCACTTGAAGATGTGGTCTGGGAGCTAAACTTTTGCTCTTTTTTAAGCAACCTGTGGGTGAGGAGCACAAAAGATAATTCAGTTTGTTCAGAAACACACTCAAACCTTTCTGGGTCAAATCTTCACCTTTGTCAGGGAACATTCCCATTGAAGTCAAACTTTATTGCTTTCTCTTCTCAGCTGTCCAGCTCTGGTGTATTCCATATGAAAAAAAGTCCTCAGGTGTCTGTCTGTGTTGTGTTCTATGAACCATCACTACAAGGAATAAAAATGGAAGCAAATATACTGAGCATCCCAGGTTGCTTTACCAGGCTCACAGCTTCCATCACCACTGAAAAGGAATTGGAATTCACTCAGAAGCAGCATCCAGCCTTTAATGTTATGCTTTACCAGAAATAAGTCTTATAACAAAACTGCATATTTACCTTAGATTTTTTGATTTGAAATGTTACACTCTTGTCATTTACCTTTTGTTTGCTTTTTTTAGGTATCAGTCTGGAAAAATGTCTGTTTGCAAAGTTCATGTCGGAGTAATCCTGCTAACCACACAGTCACAACGGAAGGATGTGGACAGTGGCCAAGAGACAATATATGTCATTAGGTATGTGTTCAAATCTTTGCAGTCTCCTTAGACAGTAAAGTCTTCAAGATTCAGATTTAAAAAAAAAAAAAAAACCCTTGTATTTGCACAGGTTTTTCAGTGCCCAGCACAATGGGTACCATTCCTTTTGAAATCATTACCAGTTATCACGATACATTACATTTTCATTACAAAGACATGTAATCAGGGATTAATAATGTGAACATTAAAGTTTCTCCTACTAGATGAAATTTATTTTCTATTTTCTGCTATTCTGTGCCATTACTATACCTTAGCTTGCCTTTCTTTCTGTCACCCAGCCTTGCTTCTCTCAAACCAAAATGAAATGGCAAAAAGAAAGGATCTGCTCCTCTCAGACAAGCTACTAATGTAACTCAGTTTTCCATAAATAGTGTCTGCATCATCTAAGTTCAGCTATTTCTGTCTGCTAATAAGTCACGCATACTGGCTTGTTCATATATAGCTTCTCTGAATCAAATCCACTCCAGCTAAATATGATTTTGAAAGTTGAGGTTTATGCAGTATTTTTGGCTCTGAACCAGGGCTGCAACTGGACAGCTGGAACAAGAACTGATCTTGATATATATTCACGTATAACTTCTGTGAAAACCTGTAAGATTTTTCTGTATCAAATGCACATAGAACTGAAAAATAATAAAAATAAACCATTTGTCAGAGAACTGAATGAAAAATACTGATTTTCTATTAATCTTCTCAGTCAGTCAGGGAAAAAAATTCTCCCATCCCCTCCTACTTTCTTTAAGGACAGTGAATTCCAATCTTGTCTCTATTATTATGGATTAGGCCATCATGAAATTAGGGCATAAAAATAAATTTACCTAATATTTTGGAAATCCAGTGAAACTCTGGTCCTTAGTGTAGTGGTGCTTAGGAAGAAAATTTGGCCACAGCTAGATCCAAAATCCTTCTGTTACATGTACCAGTAAGACCAGTTTCAAGTCTTAGGCTATGAGTCTAGAAAAGACTTGGAGGGTTTATCTAGTTCATCTCAAGGCTAAAGTCAGGATCAACCCTATAAATGTCATTTCTGGCACATTTGCCTATCCTGTTCTTAAAGTAGTGGTGCTCCCACTACCATTTATAGAGTAGCTGAATATCTATTAGCCTTTCAAATGAGACATTTCCCCAGGCTAGCCTGCATCTTGTATATGGAAGTGTTTGCTGTTCCTTTTTATTCCGCTCCCAGTGCAGAGAATAACATACATTATCTTCTCCGCTGAGGCAAACTGCTGTGTAAGTATATGAACTGTTATGACTGTCCCTTCTTTTAGACACGTCCAATTCTTTCACTCTTGCATCTGTTCACATTTTTTACTTTGCTTTTCTCTTTACTTGCTTCATATTCCCACAAGACATCTTGTGCTACCGGTCAAGAAATCAGAATCAGTCCAGAGCTTTTATCACACCACCTCTGCAGCCATCCATTTCATGCCTGGGAATATTTCAAAGCAAAAGAGGCTGAATGAAGGGCAAAAGTAATAAGAAATAAAATCTGTTGTTCCTTTCTTCCTCAAACAACTCAAGGCACATTATGTATTATTCAGAGTGAAAAATCATTCTGCTTGTCTCTTAATCTCTTTTTCCCTGATATCTTATTTTTCATCATTGTTGTGACTTTTACACCTATTTCAGGCTTATTTTCAAACAAAAAGGCCTGCAGCAGTACAAAGCATTCTTAAATGCCCAGATAAAACCAGTAAACAAAAGTGTATTGGAGAAACAAAATCGGAGACAACCATATGACATGGTTCTCCTTGTAGTCACATCAGGAAATAGGAGAGATTCAGGCTACTTTCTGAACCGTCTGAATGGTGGTGTGACAAATGCTCCCCTGAAGACCAGAAGCAGTCAGGGAAAAAAGGATGTGTAAATCTGTCCACTCTTCATTATCTTGCTATTAGTTCCCCCATTGCTTTTAAAAAATATGGTCCAACATTTCAGCTGGGGTATTTCTAATATACAGACAAAAATTGAAATGATTCAGCTTCAGGAATATGAACCAGCCATAATTTCTCATCCAGTCTAGAAATTCATAAGGAAATACATCATTAATTTAACTAATATTTAGTTTATTAAATTAAATTCTTAGTAGCATAAGGTACAGAAAGAATGATTTATTTGTTCATACATTTAGAATAATGTTGTTTTATCTGACTGTGTTCTCCCAAAAAACAATTTTCATGGTCTTTAATTAAAAGAGTAAAGAAAATTGGTTGCCATAACAAAATTTCTAATAGAAGCTTTTTTTTAGATATCTATTTTAGGGTTGGTTGGTTTCTTTTGGTTGGTTGGTTGTTTTGGTTTTGTCATTAGTTTTTGTACAATGTTTTTGCAGTGTGGTGGAACAAGTAAGTATTCCACAACTGAAGAAGGAGGAGGTATTTAGAAATGGAAAGGTATGTCTTAGCAATGTATTATCTAGAGGTTTAGAAAATGGATTCAATTTAAATGAAATGACAGAAAGCAAATCTGTCAACATATCAGTGCTCTAGTGCTTCTCTGAGTCATCATAGTCCCAAGCTATAAAGAGAAGTTACAAATGATACACAAAGGAAAGAAAAAAACCCAAACTATTCTTTAGAGACATGAATCCAAATTGTACTTCTTGATCAAATATGATTCATTGCAGACAAGTTACTGCCCTTCATAGGTAGTAATGGCCTATCACAGAAAAGTAGCACAGGGAGAGAGTTGTGCTTCAGATTACACACACTCCCTCTGTATTTGATGTACAAATATATGAAAGCAATTACACAATAATAACATATAAAATATTAAATTGAACCCAATAATATGTAATCCAAGATAAGATTCCAGACATGTGAAGGAATTTGATGAACTGGTAAGTACCTCTATCTACAGCTAATGCCCATTTATCTGTGGCCCTAACATGACGTGACATGACTCCTGAGAGCACCTGCTTTTTTATGTCAGTTTTCTTAGCTGGACCTTCACCAGATTAACATGGCATCACTCTAAAAAAAGCTGAAGCAATGTAAAGAGGGGTTGTATGTGTGCATTAGAGAAAAATAATATTATACTGAGGGCCACAAAGATGCTCAGAGGGCTGGAGCACCTCTCCTATGATGAAAGGCTGCAAGAATTGGGCTTGTTCAGCCTGGAGAAGAGGAGGCTCCGAGGAGACCTCATTGCAGCTTTCCAGTATCTGAAGGGGCCTACAAGGGTGCTGGGAGAGGACTTTTTACAAGGGTCTGTAGTGATAGGACAAGGGGTAACGGGTTTAAATTGAAATCAGGGAGGTTTAGATTGGATATCAGGAAGAAATTCTTCACAGAGAGGGTGGGGAGGCACTGGGACAGGTTGCCCAGAGAAGTTGTGGATGCCCCATCCCTGGAAATGTTCAAGGCCAGGCTGGACGAGGCTTTGAGCAACCTGGTCTAGTGAAAGGTGTCCCTGCCCATGGCAGGGGGGGTGGAACTAGATGGTCTTTAAGGTTCCTTCCAACCCAAACTATTCTATGATACATAGGTTAAAAACAATAGATTGTCCTCAAGCCAGTATTACATGATATTTAATCACTTCTTGCAGGGTTGGAGCATTCATGGGTTTTAATTCTTTTGTTTTGGACCATCTAATTACAAAGAATAGACAGGACAGAAACGCTTCAACTATCTGAAAAGCCAATGTCTTTAGGGAAAAATTTTAACAGACCAGGATGGACAGATGGTCTGTTAAGGACAGATTCCTTATCCTTTTTGCAAAATGTGTTGCTTCGATTAAGATAGATGTGTAACCTTACCGTCCAAAAAAATGGAACTTGCTCTATACCACATCAACATCTGTAATATCCTGTTCTTAATTAGGGAGGGATGGTTTCCTTTAGCATCTCCCTTACATTAGTAGAGTGTAGCCAAGTCTAGAACTGTCTTCCTCACATCTCAGATAGGTAAGTGTTGCTGAACAGCATTGCTGTACATGAACAGAAGCAAGCTTACCAGGACTGGGTATTTAAGAAGTGGATTTTGCCCTCTGGAAAAAATTAATGGCAAATTTTTGTTTACAGAACAATGAAAACCATCATGTGATCTCTCCTGTACATGCTTCCAGACACTGAAAGTTTCTCAAGTGTTTCAACACTTTTGTAGGTGATGGCATATATTGTATACTCTGAGATAGTTCAGCTATTTTGGCAGGGCAGAAGTCTGTCTGGGACTTTTGACAAGTTCATTGACATAAAGCTGACATTAACAGACATCTTCATCAAGGACAAGGAGTGCAGTTCTGGCTTGAGGATACAGAAATCATAGCGCTGCATGGGAATTCACCTTCCCCACTCCTTGTTGTGTTTAAAAAAACGGTCTTGATACTGCCCAGAATGGCATAGAAATGTGTAGCTTTCATCTCTAAGCCCCTTGAGTTTTCAGTTCCTTGCTTGAATGACAACTGAATTCCCCTACAAGATTAAGTAATACTGTAAACAGAGTATTTAGTCTCAGATGCAAAATAACTACTGAATCATTTAATGCTATGGTAGGAAAAAAAAAGGTGAACTGCATTCGAAGCAGATAAAAGTCAATTAGAAGTGCAGATTAGCCTTGAGGAATGAGCTCAACGAGAAACTAAATGCATCAACTTCAGGCAAGTTTCACCAAGGGCTTTATGATATTCAGACTTGAGCAATGTTGCTCTTCAAGACAGAAAATTAAAGAATTAAATCATGGTGACTATTTCCCAGCTCACTCTGGCACTTTTTGATCTTCTGGTATCATGTTATTCACAGGTTCATTTCTGTCCCGAGTATGCCAGCCAATTTGCCTTTCATGTCTCCAAAGAAAAGGTGAATTAGTGCTCATGGAGTAGGTATAAAAGTAACATATGCAGTTTGCAGAAACCGTTTCTATGACTTGATATAATTCGCCGCATCCTAAACCTAAAGATGCTTGACTCAGGTCTCTGTATCAGACTACATTTTCTGGTAAACAGTCTAGAAATAACACTCATGGAAGACAGCAGCCAGGCAGTCCCTGACTGGCATAGAAAAGCTGTGAAGCCCCTCAACCTTTTCCCCTGGGACAAGGATGCAATGTTTAAGGGACAGAAACATGAATGTGAGCACTGGCTTTCTGTGCTGCTCTGAACCTCACTGAGTGATACGCAGTTTCTTGAAGCTGGATGATGGGATAGCCTAGTCCTGAAGCTGAAGACCACCTTTCTGGTTTTGTCTCATCTGTGAAAGATAAGAATGTTAGGCTCAGGACTAAAATATTACTCATAGTTTAAAACAGAGGGTTCTGGAATACCTGGGATTTCCTTCTATGGAACTATACACATTCTCTTCTAAAAAGTGTTTCCTCAAAAAGCACTTGTTTCCTTTAAGCCTGCTCTCACTGCTGTCTTGTAATGCTTTCTATCAGATATGGGTGCAGCCTTTTGGAATAAAACCAAAGGCATTCATAGAAATTCAAAACATAATCTTTTATTCAGCAATAGCTTTCTCAGGTACAGTTATTTCCCTAATCTTCATGAGGTAATTGCTTGCTAAATGAGTCACTGTACCCCTAGGTCCCTCGGGTTACTGTGTATTGTTTAGACAGTATGTATCAGTTTACAAATCTAATATAAATTGCATAAATGGAAATTAAAAATATTTTATGTGTAACAAACCATAAATATAATGGCAATTTTTCTCCTCCAAGGCCAAGGGGAAAATATGAACTGTACAGAGAGACTAAATGATTGTGTGAGTGTATTTCATTCTTTGAAGTTCTGATATTCTAGTCCAGAAGAAGAAACCTCTGCCTCTTCTCAACATTTTATGGCAGCTGCTTTCTTCAGCTCTTTCCTCCATGTGATAAAAACACTGTTAGAGAAGAAAGTAAAGAGAAATCAAGGGGACTTTGGACCATTTGGGTTCATGATGTGCCTAGATAGTATGGAAAGACCTTTAGCTTTTCAGCTCTGTTTGAAATGACTGGTGCCTTTTCTCTTACAACAAATCCATGTGGTTACAGGGAGATCCCAAACTGGAAAGTAGGGTCTTGGTTTTGAAGTTTTCCTTGGGGTCTGTCTTTAATTTTGTCAGCAATACTTTTAACAAACTAATCACCCTCATTGTTCCCCTCAGCTGTTAAAATTGTCTTTGACCTTTAGGAGGGTCCTGAACAGTGAGGTTTAAGGAAGTTACGATCCGTTAACGTGCTGCATGTGAAAGATCTTGCCTAAAAAGATATAGAAAAACATCATTTGAATTCAGATATACTTGTCTGAATAATATTAACAATGACTCTCCTACTTAATGTGGTAGGGTAGCATCCCAAAACACGTAAATCCTGGAGATCTCTTTCCACCAGAAGCCTCCCTGTTCATTTTAGCACATAACATTTATGTTTATAACTTTAAGAGTGTATGGTCTCAAAGGAAAAAGACTCAATATTTCTAAGATACATATTTTAATTGGAAAACTTCTGAGCACATTTAGAGCTTCTGTGAAAGTGTATTAATTTGTCAACAAAACCTGTTGGGACGAGTTGCTGACCAAAGGGAGCCTCCCTGCTTTCTTTCTGAAGTCAGGGGTTGCACTTGAGAATGCATGTGGGTATGGCTGTTACCTGAGAAATACATTCTGTGCAGCATCGCAAATTGATTAACTTTGTTTTTCAACCCAGATAAGAAGATCTAGATGAAAACATTCATGCCAAGTCTTTGTTGGCAGATGTGATCATAGTTGTCATGTTCAAGTATCATTTATTTTGATGTGTAGAATTTCCTCACGTAGAAGGCACTCTTAAGAAATTCTGGATATGTTGAATGGATTTTTCCAAGTGAAATGTAATATTGGGGTTGAAGAGAGAGAGTCAACCTACAAACAGTGCAAAAGGTTGCATTCATCTAAGCTATTGTATGAATGACAAAACCAATGAGAAATGTTGAAACTCTCACTGACAGCCAACAAGTGTTTAGAATAAACAATCACTTCTAGTGATGCCAGAGTGGTAAAAGAGCCAAAACCCCTGAAAAGATAAATGTGATGATCTCAATATTTATAACTAAATTCTGAATGCTCACATATTCACTTATTTCAGACTAGACTGGCTATCGGTCTAGATTTCAAAGTGATCTTTGAGAAACACATGCTCTTTGGGAAGCCTAAGTCACGTACCTGTTTAATAGGAGATAGGGAATTTCAAAATGCGGATGAGACACAAGGGAGGGATAAAGTGTTGGGTCAATGTATGGCATGATGGAAAATACAAACAAGGGCAACATTTAAAGGAGGAGCACCAAATGGCAAATACTTTCTGAAGTGCTGATGAACAGACCAGGACTTGCAAAATTTACCCTGTGCTATAAGAGGAAAGCGTAGGCAAAAGGTTTTTGTGAAGTCTTGCTGGGAGATATCTTAAAACTCTCATTCGGGGTCAACACTGACATGCTGGTATCAGAATCAGTGGTGCCTGAGAACAAGGACCACACAGGACTCTGAAAACCAGAATACAAAACAAAATAGTGTACACTTTTTAAGTGGATCCTATTAAGAAAGCAGACTTCAGAAGAGAAACTTCCCATGTGAAGTATGGGTGTTTTGTCACAAGGAGATAAACTGAGATATTTTGAAAAATTAGTGTAGATGACCTACATCCTGAATCAGCCATTATTGCTATAGAACAGTGATGACGTGTTCTGACCTTGAAAAAGTCTCCACAACTGATTTCACTACAATACTGTTGTAATTCCACTTAAGGCTTTTACCCAGTGAATTAGAATGTAATTGTCACTTAAAGGGGTTTCAAGAGCATCTTTGTTTGGTTTGCTGTTCCAAATCCTGGCTAGTCTAAGCTAAATCTGGCACTTTGTTACTGAAAACAAGTTTTTCTCAAGTGTACTGTGGGTTTGCCTTCTGATGAAGACAAATTTTTTTTGTAGAATTTTTTTTCTTGTATGCTTACCATTTTTTAACCATTTAAGTAAATCCTTCAATTTAAAGAATAAATTTAAAAAAAAAAGATTATTGAATAAAACACAATAACTAGCAGTAAAAAACACTTTTTTTTTTTTTTCCCTGTCTGGCCAGGTTACTCTTTCTGAAAAACATAAAAAATCATAAGCACAAAATACCCACCACCTAAATTCTGAATCTTCTTCAGGAGCACAGTTGGCCAAGGCTCTCTCCCTAAAGTCAGTGGAGAAATAGTACCTCCAGAGAGCTATTCATCTTGCTGAAGATGAGTATCTCCTTCTACTTATTAGAGAGACACCCTGGTAAATGTAGAGGCTTGATACATATTTTTCAATGGAGGGTTTGGTTTAGTTGCCTAACAAAGACATCCAAGCCATCTGAGATGCTGCAGGGCACCCCATCTGCCCTGCTACTGCTGATCCAGATGCCTAGATTTCCTCCGTGCCCTGTGTTGTATCTGCCAGCCCCGTCCAGATGTCCTTGATACCCTAACATATCTCAAATGGTATTTCATAATTGTGTTTAGGGAAACGACTCAAAGGCTACTTATCTGAAGTTAGCTGAGGTTAATTTTTGTTTTGGAGATAATGCTTAGAAAGTTTCCTCTTTAATGTGTGGGGCTGACATAAACTATTTGGTTTCATTTTCACACATCCTTAACCTGTAACTCTGCTTAGGCTAAATTACTGGCTCTGCCCTCGTTACACACATGGGCAGATGGTGTCTCACCCCTGTGCAGTGCAGACAACATAACTACCTTCCTATTTTCTCTCATGTTGGTTGTTTTGATACTCAGCTCTTCAGAGCGAGAATTGTCTTTTACATGAAATATCCACATGTTATTTACTAGATGAAGGTCTTACTCCTGCTTAAAATAATGGATGCAATATTGTTAGACCTATTAATATGAAACCTATACCTGTCCCCAGTTGCACAGCCTCAGCTGTTAGAAAAAACGTGCTAGAAACTGTATGCGTAGTCATTAAAAAATTACGCCATTGACATTTCTTTCCCAGAACCTGTTCTCTTCAGCTTTGCCCAAGCTTTCAAGCACATCTTTGCCTTGTGCTTCTACCTCACAAATACTCAAATTAGAAGTAAACCGCTGTGCGCCAAGGAACAGGACAGAGCCTGATTCTCTTAGCGTACAAGGTGAATCTTACCAGCTGGTGTTCACAATTATAACAATACCTGCCTGCTAAAGCAAGACTGTCACACTCCATTCATTCTCCACATAGGCTTCCCAAATCAAAGTAAAGGTTATCCAATCCACTAGATGTACCAATGACATCACTGATAGCAAAACTATACAGCTGCTATGTGGGGAAATGAGCTCAGATATTCAACAAACAATGAAAACAGTTGTGAATAAAGGATCGTTTTTCATAAAAAAGGTTAATCTCCAAATTTTCAGTCCTGATCCTCATGGTACACTTAGGAAATTCCTTCAGAACAAACCCGAAGAAACAAAAATACACCTTTTTACAGGATAAAAAGGGAATAGTTCCATGAATTAAGTAGAGATATTGAGTTTATGGGACATTTTAATATTCTCCACTTTCATTTTAACTAGCTCCTCACAGTTCTTGACTGGCTGTTTTTTTCTCCACCCTGCTGCAAAGGTTAAGGTCTTCATATAAAAGAAAGCACTCTGGAAGAAGAATTGTGTAACTGCTTAGCATTTTTTACATTAAACTTGGACCAAAGGTTGTTCCTAATCTTTACTTAGCTGGAGGTTTGCTAGTGCTTTCCTGAACTAAATAGGTATTTGAATAGGTACTTTTTCACTTCTGACTATTTGTCTAATGAACGATACTCTCCACCCTACTTCTCTTACCTCCTTAGAAAATGGATATCACAAAACTACTGTAATAGATAAGAGGAAATTCTATGGTAAAGTCCCTACCTAATCACTTGAGGAAAACAAATAACTCAGTGAATTTTGCCTTTGCTTACTATTCTTAAAATCATAAAGACATACTGACAATACTCCTATACATGGCTTATGTCTTAAAAGGTCTAAAGCCCTTGGGATGCCTTCGCAATTAGAAGTGATAAACTTCACTTCTGATACTGGTTAGTTCAGGACAGGTTAGGGAAGGTCTGAAATGAGATCTCAAATAGTCGTCTGGCTCAAGTACAAAGAAAGTGTAGTGCTTGTGTTTAGTTGTCTGTCTGCAAACTGAGATGATGCATGACTCTTTTCCACAAATAATATTCAAAATCACTGATACAAAGAAAGGCTTTCCATTGATTTCAGCAGCCTCTGAGCCATCTTCTCAAAGGAAGAAAAAGCTAAATGAAATAACCTGTGTCTTAAAGTTAGTTAAGGCCATAACCACAGGTGCACACAGAGCTGTATTTTAGAGGAGTAAGACACCTACCTGAATTTTATGCATATTTTGCTTTGTTTCAAAAAATCTGGGCCTTTTTAGCCTAAGTGTCATGTGGTTTCCTTATGACTCAAATACCCAAGGAGCTTTGAAATGGGATTAAATCTCCTAAATCACCCAGACGGTTCTGAAAATGCTCCTTTCACTGGATCAAGGATGGTTAGGCACCTCAAATAGATCTAGGTCCCTCAGCATTCTGTCATCACCCAGCTCTTGCTGTCCATCTAGGGTAGTGGTTCAGAGCTACCCAGATCCTTAAGAATAATTTTACCTGCTGTGCTCAACACAATTTCCTGACTTTTCAGTATAGGCCCCTGTTTTCTAATCATGTTTGGTTTTTGCAATCTAATTTGCTGTATAGCACAAGCCTCATTGACTATTGTAGCACAAGCCTGGTATTTAAGTAAATGATAATTATTTCTAATGTGCAGCAAAGTATTTACAAGAAATGTGGATTGTTTTCCTTATTGTTGCTACAATGCTATTTGAGAAATCTAGCAGGCACTAATTTTAATTAGGAGGATATTACTCAGGACTAATAACATTTTTCTGTCATTAATAAAACATATAAACTTTTGCATTTGGTCTTTGAACAGCCTTTTTCCTTTCAGATGTGCTCTTAAGCTACGGTTTGGTGCCACCTATTAATTTGATTAATAACTCAGCATGTTCAATTTTATTTAATTTCTCCATTTTTGCACAGAACAGTCAGCCACCCTTATTCAGAAAAATGAGCTAATTTGAAAAAGTAAGAACTAATTTCAGACAAATGCTTCCACAGGATCATTTCATAGACTTGTGCATGCCCTATTTCCAATGACTTAACAATCACATTAACTTTTTGCTGGCTCCATTGCATTGCTGGACAGGCTGATAGGGTGATATAGAGATGTTGTTCATCTAAACCATAGTCCAGCAAAGCAGTTAAGCATATGAATACCTTAAATGTATCTATACTTCACTAAAATCAATTCAACTGCTCACAGGTTCACTTTTATGTATGCTTTGTTGGACCAAAGCCACAATTACCCATCTGCTAGAGTGGAGCTTAGTAAAATATATTGAGAGGAAACATCTCTGTGAATAAAACTAACAGTTTGGGAATGTGTTAACTGTAAGATGGCTAGAGTTTAATTTTCTCTATCATTATAGGGAAGGATATTAAAATCTCTTTCCACAATAGGCTGACTACGAATTCTTGGCTGACTCCTGAGAAAACACGTAACTCACCTCCATGGCCTCTCTAGTGAGGCCAGTTCTCAGTCTTTTGGTCTTTCTTCATTTTAACATAGTTTTCTCTGTCTTTCTTGATACAACTGTCTACAATGTCGTGTGGCCTCTGCATCCAATATGCTACTAGGACATCATGAACTACAGTGAAGGTAGGGTCTCTATGAAGATGACTGACATTGAAATTGGGTTGAAAATAGTTATAATTTGGGTTAAATTCCAATCTTCTGGCTGAGAGTCATTTTATATATTTATAAGTGACCTGCTGGTTCCTAGGATGCGGTATGCACTGAACAGAGATGTAATGTTTTTTTTTTTCCTGTGCTCTGTTCCTCTTCAAGCTGACTTGTAACTTAAACAGGCCTCTTGGATTTCACAGAAGTACGTAGTAATATAAAGTATGTAAGTCAAGCAACTTTAAAATAAATGGGAAAATAGAAATTATTTTCACTACATGGGTGGAATGCTGTGGAGAGTCTTCAGCCATCCTACTTCAAAAGCACTACATAAAAGACAGCACTGACTTCTATACTGAATGATATATTAAATATTGGGTTTAAATCAGAGGGGATGGGAGAGAGCTCACAGAGAAGCAACCAAGATATTACTGCTGTTCTCCAGCACACAACCTGTAATGAAATTATTTTCTTTGACTTTAATAGATCTTAGGTTTATATACATCTTTTTATCTAGACAATTACATCCTCCATCCAACTGTACCTGTACTTCAGAAAGCATCATAATGACTCCAAGATTTATAGGCTCATTATATCGCTCTATTACATTTCTGAACTAATCTACAGCTTAGGTTTTGTTTGGTTTAGATGGTTGGGTAAGCATCACAAACAATGTGATCTGGCAAGCCTCAGAAATAGGTACGCACTTCCTTTTGTACAAAACAGGTAGGAGGGCCACCCTGCTGCTGGAGATCATCACTTTTCTCTCGTATGTTGATGTGCATTTCTCATTGGGTACGCTCACCTGACTTAGAATAATATCATCAGTGTAGGTCACCTTTTGTGTCTGGGCAAGTAGAGGAAGTTATGTTCCTGCTTCATGCTACAGTAGTTAGGGAGATGTTGACAAAGTTCAGAGTCTGGGTGACATTGAAACATGTGGCTCCTGTCTTCCGCATGCATGGTCAGACTGACGCCTCTGGAGGTCTGACTGCACAGGCAAACCAGAGTTTTGCTCCACAGAGTCCCAAAAGATGTGACACTGTCAAGAGATGTTATTTACAGGCAGGGTAAAATTGAAGAAGTAAAAGGGCCTCTTATGACCTGAAATCAACTTTTCTTCCTTTCACTCTATGTACTGTCTTTTATAATAAAATTGCCAGGTTTACAGATAAACTTTTCCTTTGTAAAGAAGCCTGGAAAGTTCTGTTAGCAGAAGAGTGACCTCTCTTCGAGTTTATGTGATGGAAAAATTTTAAATAAACTATGCTTCGCTCCACCATACCTCATTATATTTCCATTTCATTTAATTTAAAGCAGTATGGTTTATAATCAATGAAGTTCCTTTGCTGAAAAGAAGGTTTTAGCTTCAGAACAAATACACAGCATTTTTTCATTTCCTTAATCTTGTGCTGTAGGTGGTCAGTTCCAACTGCTGCATTTGGCACTGGAGGTTTGTTTAGTTTAAAGCCAAGTAAAACAGACAGAGAATAGCTAAATTGAAAAATTAAATTTAATACGTTAAGTATTATGCTATAGTTTATATAATATCAGTGTTCCCTAGAGTTATATATTATTGTTGTAGTGTTCTTTGACAAAGATTGATAGGAACGAGAAGTGATTAAAGGGCAGGTAAAAACATTGGGTTTGCTCTTGGGGAAAAAAGCCTGAAAAATGGGATAAAATTAATCTGGCTGAGGAAGATGCTACTGCAGAGCTGTGGTGATGCAGTGACAGTGGCTACATGTGGATTGATAAGCATCATGGCTGGTAGAGTCATAATTCACAGTTTGAGACAACAGTGTCAGGATTAGAAATGGCTCCTAGCTTTTTGTTTACTACTGACACAGGTAGTACCTAACTTCCTTTACAGGAAAAGGTATGCAGAAGTATTTAGATAAGGACAATATTTTTGACTGCATTATCTCAGGAATTTGGGGGTGCGTAGTGACAGGGACATATTCAGTGGCGTCTAGTTCAACATACCACTCAGAAATTATGTCCCAGACAACAGAAAGGGCAAACAGCAGTGCAACAGTTAACTGCTATTACAACACAGAATCAATCCCTCTTGGAAAGGTGTTGCCTTTTCTGCAGTACTGCACTGGATACTCTTTATGATGTGAACATTCATCAACTGAGTGGTGCGTGGCAGTTGGTGGCCCTTTTTGCACTTAATAAGTTCTGAGAACATTGCACTGTTTGTCCCGTGCTGGAAGAACTGCCAAAAGGCTTTGGTAGACCAAGCCCTGGGACACATTTTAATGCCTTGGGATGGCCAAGCCCTCGCATGTAGAAAACTGCATTGATCCATTGACTCCAATGGAACTGTGCTGCTTCCGGGAGCTGAGAACCCACCCAGAGCTTCCACCTTTTACGATCTGTCTTTAACTGCCACACTAATATGCAGCCTTTTAACACACAAGACGTTTGTTTAATTTACTGTAGCAGGTGAGGTCTTATTGACCAATTCTTCTCAAAAGGGTGCATTTTGGAATTGGGTTTTTTGCTAGTACTTATATGTAGCAGTGACCCTACAGATGAAACATTTGTGTACAACTAGGGAATCACCCTGCCGTCAAGAAACAAAACCCAAGCTGTCCTACCCCACTGCAATGGTCACAGCCTCAAGGGAATTTTCTGCCCTTGAGTCTAGGCAACTCTAAGCCTAATATGGGCTAATGGGGAAATGGAAAGTTGAAACTGGTGCTTCTTTTAGGGAGAGTCTTGTGCAGTTCATTCCTGGAGTATGGATGTCTGTCTCACAGGTATGTCGTTGTTCAGGAAGTTCACAGAATGGAAGAGAGCAGAAGATGAAAATGAGAAAATTTGTCCAAATTTACTGACAAACATTACTTTTACTTTCAGATTCATTCCACCAGAAATGTATACATTATTCCATGTTTATATTATCATCTTCTCAAGTATTAATCTTCTTTAAAACCAAGAGTCTAAGTCCACTTACTCTGAATTTAAAACAAAAAAATTCATCACATGCAATGAGAGGAAGGTTAGGCCTAAGTTTGCGATTTCTCCTTAATCATTAAAATGTTAAATGCTATAAAGCTTTTATTTTTTTGACATCTAAGCAGAATAAGTAGATGAGCAAATGATTTTTCCAGTTAGCCTAGAAAAATGCTTGTCTTTTTAATATCTGAAAATGACAGCTTTGCAGTTCTATTCTCATTTTATCCATCATTTTTAATTGCAGGGTAGAGTGCTACTTTCTCAACTGCTTGTGACTTCTGCGGTCATTTATTCCACTGCAAAAAGAGTGGAAAAGACACTACTCAATGCTGTCTCAATGCTGTTTAATTCTTAAACTGCCTACATTGAAATTTTGCCTTTTGAAACCTGATATTTATTTTACTCTATCTGTGACTGATAGCTTTCCTGATGGTTACAGTGGCAACGCGAACAGAAAAGAGGAAAATTACGGTGCTAGTTAAGGCATCAAAAAATGTGAAAATTCATCATGCTTTTATTTTCCCGTGCTCCCTGTGCTGAACAAGTGGAGTGTTATTCTCTTTTGGTAAATTTCTAACAAGAAGCCTGCACTGGAGTCTGGGAAAATTCTCATGCTGAAGAGTAACTTACATCTCCAGAAATCAGCAGACTCCTGAAATACAGATAGAAACACCAGCTAGCAGTTTTTAAAAGTCTCTTCTCCCCTGCCCAGAGTCAAATTAATTTGGAATTAAAGCTTGAAAACGAGAAGTTTCAATTAAAAAAAAAAAAAACCAAAAAACAAAAAACAAACCAACCACTACAGTGTAGTTGAATACCAGGAATACTGAAAAATACAGGAGGATATTCACCATTGAGAATACCTTTACTGAATCAACTTCACATTGGCTGTCCACTTGGTCATATGTGAATACTTATTACAGATGTTCTATTCATACGTAATGCAGGGGTGGGGCTGGAGAGAAAGATGATCAAATCTGTGGGTGTGACACTGCAGGTTTGCTCTTGTTGTTTTGGCTGTGTGCCTCTCCAAAAGGAGGGACTCTCTTACTCATGGCAGGAATTACTGAATGCACTAAGAGTTGTCCCCAGCCAACCTAGGGTTTACTTTCATTGTGCAAAGCTGTACAGCTTGGAACAGAGGTTGAGTAGGGCTGCTATAGAGGGTGCACGGATTTGCTTCTAAGTCTCTCACCGTCATAAGTCATGGAGAATGTGTGAGACAGAGCAAGTAAGAGCAACCCTAGAGGTTCCATAGCTTGTCCCAGGAGGAACAGAGGAATTTCAGTACATTCTTGTACCAGAGTGGGTGTGGAACAACCTACAAAATGCACTCGCATTAAAATTAATACATTTACATTAATATATTTACCCCCTTTGCATTCACATTGGTGGTGCTCTTACAGTAAGTTAATTTTTTGCCTTCTGTGGTCTTAATGGAAAAAAACATTGATTATTTGGAATGTAATTGCACTGACTATTCCTATTATCAAGATTGACCATATTGATTTGAAATTACTCAGCCACTATGTTACACATGGCTTGGTGACATTCTTTGGTTTACTTTATGTTTAATGCAAATATTTTGAATTAGGAGTCTCTACATCAGATTTAGGTGTACATTTTCTTGTTTCTGTTTCTTGACCGTATTAGTGGTTTAACAGGAATGTCTGCATCTGTCAGTAGGAATCCTCCAATCTGGAGGCTGATAGACCAGGACACCCCATGAGCCTCATGAGGCTGACTTGGTCACCATCTCTGAAAATCTAAAATAATGACCAAGGCCAGGGGAAGTGTGGTTGACCTAGGTCTCTTACTATGTGTTAATTTGTTAACTTCATATTCATACGAACACAAGAAGTTAAAACAGGGTTTACAGGCAGGCAGGCAACCAATATCTCAGTGGATAATGGCATCAGCATAAGCCCAAAGGTTGGAGATACTAAATATTACACACACAATTTTAATTGGCTCACTATACATCTAGTCTTTATGCTCTTAATGGATCACCTAAATATTTCAGCAAATAGAAAATGTGCGTTTACCTTCATCAGCACTAAATTACCAGTAGGTGTTCCTAGGAGCCTCAATTTACTTTTTCAGAGTTTTCCATTACAAAAAGTAAGTTCTAATAGCCCACTGCAGATTGAACTCAAGGAAAAGAAATCTCCCAACTTCAATAATACTTGGATTAAGCCATAATGGATGACCATGATAACCAGAGTAACCAGTGGAATCAAAACAACCATGGATAGGGTTATAGTATCACTTTTCCCTCTACAATATTTACTCTTATAAAATAGATAACTTTGCCTTTGTATCTTAGCTTTTTTTTTTTCCTGATATACCTAGCATGGAAAATCTTGACAGTTCTAATGGATGAAGATAAATCTTCATAATCTTACTGATCTGCAAATTTTGGAGAAGTTTTTGCCCATCTCTGTATTTTCTCTAAACTTTCTTCTGTTTTTGCCATGGCTGCTCTGTGGAATCCATGAGGCAGCCTGCTGTTGTTATCCTGAAGAAGTCTGTATACAGAAATTGGTATAAAAAGGTGAATTTCCATTCACTTTTGTTTTGAAAATAAAGACTACTAAATATCCATTGTTAATAGCTGTAATATTAGGCTCATTTTAGTCTTCTAGCTATGTAGTGAAGGAAAAAGTTTATTATAGCCATTGATGGATTTTTTACCCACTTGAAAAAGGTGATGCTGAGAATTTACTTATATTTATCAAGTTCAGACACTGTTATTATTCTAATGATATTTTTTGATTGGTTTCCTGCTGTGTGTGGTGTTGAGTGTTTAAATGCAGCAGCTTGGGCCCTTCACATCAGCCTCAGTATGTGAACTACTCTTAATTCGCAAATTCAAGAAAGAGTTTTCTTATTTCCCAGCTACGGTTTATTTTAGAATATTCATAGATCATTTAGAACATCACAGAATATTCTGAGTTGGAAGGTACTCACGAGGGTCATTGAATCCAACCTTTGATTCCACACAGGGCAACCTAAAAGTTAAACATTATATCGAAGAGGTCAGCATTTCCCTCTCTGCTCTCCCTCATAAGGAAATTGTAGACAGCAAATGAGGTAAACCCTCGGTCTCCTCTTCTCTAAGATGAACAAACCTACTATCCTCAGCCACTGCTCATAAGTCATGCCCACTTGCATTTCACTGCTCTTGTTGCCCTCCTTTGGATGTACTGTAATATTTTTATATCCTTCCTGTATTGTAGAGGCCAAAACCGCACACAGTACTCGAGATGAGGCTGCACCAATGCTGAGTATAGCGGGATAATAGTAAAAATGCCACATCCCTTTCTGCAGAGCTGCACTCCAGCCTCTTGTCTCCCAGCCTGTAAGTACATTCTGGATTACACCATCCCAGGTGCAGAATCTGTCATAATTCCCCAACACTGCACACTTTTAAGATTCAGATGGACAGGGTGCTGGGACATCATGTCTAGACCTGGCTTTTGTCAACAAGGGTTGGACCAGATGATCCTTGAGGTCCCTTCCAACCTGGTATTCTATAGCTTTATGGTAATTCCTCTTAGTATTGTTTTCAGTAGAAATAAGTAAACTGTTTTACCAAATCTGTTATCTTCATTATTTTACACAAAGCAAATTATGGTGAAAATGTCTTCCCAAGCTGTAGGACAATGGAGAATGATGCTTGCTGAGAGCATTAGGTATCATCATTCCCAGCAAGATGAGCATACCTGCTAACTGCCGCTTCCAGATATTTATTGATGAATTGGTGTTGTCTCATAGTTATCCTGCCATTTAGATTTCCTTTCTTTAGGATAAACAACATCTTTGTTAAGCCTTTCTACAAAGATAAAAAAAGCAAAGTTATTTTTCTAATTTAGTCAATGGATGTGTTATGGTAATGTGTTTAAAATTCACTCTAAGTCATTTTGTTGATGTCAGTATTATGAGATACCCCATAAATGAAATTGTATTGTATTGTAAACCTGTCCAGTAGATCAATAGATATTATGAAGGACCAAACTAATTTATTTCAATTCCCTCTTAAATGAAAACCTAAGTGGTCTGAGACTGGATTATTTGTTTGTAATAATCTTTAAATAGAGAATTTATTTTTTTGATACATTTTTTAAAAAAGGAATAAAGAAAGAGGTAGCTAAAAGATAATTAACTCTTTCTAAAACCTTATAGGATGGCAATTTTACAGTTGCAGAAGCAGTTTACAACGGAAGAAAGGAGACTGGTACTATGGCATTTTGCATATTCTTTGTATCAGGTACTAGATCTCCTTGTGTGTTAATGTTGAGACTGCTAACTTCTGTTGGAAACAGACTAGGACACGAACTGAAACTGTAATGAAAATACTGCATTATTGTTTTTTTTTTTCTATACGTGAAATGTGTGTATATATACACATATGCTCATCCTGTCTGAATTAAAGTGCAGATTGATCTAACGTGGCTGTTAGTCATTATTCTTGTAGCAGACTATAAAATATTCCAACTGATCATTCAGCTATTTAAAAAAGAGCTTGACCTAACATTTGGTAAATTAGACAAACAGCATAAAATACCTGAGCCATATGAAAAGATGTCACTTCTCTTTATAACTTTTAGGTCTGAGAGAATTCATTGAGAAGACAAAGATACTTCTAATATTTTGTGCCAGAGTTTAATGTCCAATTTCAAGGCAGGGTAGTAGAATGCATTTTGGTAGAATGAATGTGAACTGCTGGTTGAACATAGGATCCATTCGTCATGTCAGTTCAGGCATAGTGACAACTACATAGTCAAATAGCTACCTGCAATCTTTGAAATATCACAAATATACCTTCTTATGCTGTTAGCACAGTTAGCTAGATTAACTGGACAAAATAATGTTAAACAAATGAGTTGTAGTTACTCTATTAGGCTAACGGCTGCCACTAGATTAGATCTCAGGTTGGCATGGTACTGGCACAGATTGCTGAAATGAAAATTATGTTTGGAAGATAATTCTTTTTAAACAGCTCAGATCTCTGAGCTCGGGTGTTTGTCCCATAAGTAATTTGAAATTACCTGAACCATTTGCCATTTCTCTGTACTTTGGCAGCACTGTGATAAACATATGATTCTTGGTAAGTCACGGGATACTATGTGTATTCTGAGATGCCTTGTGCTTTCCATTTCAGAAAATCAGAACACTTTGCTTTCGTTAAAACTGAACATAAAATACTAATTCATACCAGGAGACTAATGAATTTAGTTACTGAGCAAGAGGGCACCTGGCTAGCGCTTGCTCCTGTGCATACATGTACGAAGCAAAGTGCATTGAAGAAAAATTTTCACATTTTATCTTTTTCCTGGAGTTGCAAGTGAGGGCGAAAACAATTGGAGTCTTCACGTTCCCTCTTTAAGTGTGCTAACAACAGCAAATTGACTGCAGAAAGTCAAGTATTCAGGTTATTGTATCCTGTTCTTCCAGCTTATTTTTATTTCCATGGGTATGAGCTAGGAAGCATCTTTGCCTGTTCCTTCTCTTACAGATCCATGTTGTTTCTTAGGGCTGTGTTTAACCTGTTCTTTTTCTGTTGAGACATCTATGCTCACATCTGTCATATGTTGCCATATCTCCACTGTCGTCTTCTTCCATTGCTGTAAAGATCCCCATCTCTGGTTTCCCTAAATAGAAAAGTCCTCTCTTCAAATCATTTAAATAAATCTCTACTTAAAACATGTCCCTCAGCAATTTTGACTTGATGGGCCTGACCCCTCTGAACCATCAATTACCTTTGTTTTATCAAATCCAGTTCAGGCTTCCTGCCTTTATCTTAAGACATTCATTCTTTCTGCAGTATGTCTGTTCGTCTCCTAAACTGAGATTTATTTAAAGTATTTTGGTATTTGAAGATGAAAGAATGTGTCTGACAATATTCAAAAGCACTGACTACCTAATTCCTACTGAGAGTAACTCATTCATTCTCTTCCTCAGGAGGATCCATAGTCCAGCCTTGAAGACTCTCTCCAGGCTCCCATCCTGGGTTATCTATTCTCATCCTCTGTCAGGAGCCTAGTTTCTTCCCTTTTTCCCAAAGTCAACAAAATTCAGTGCCGTCCAGTCTGTGGAGAAAGTTTGTAGCTATTTGGACCATTGCTCCACGAGTTTCTTCCTTCCATTTCCAACACAATATTTTAGGTTTTCCAACTAACCGCAGCACAACAGAAGGGGTATAAATTATGAGCAGATTATAAAGCCAGTGAGGCACCTACAACGATGGCAGTTCCAAGAGCTAGAGCTAAGTAGGGAGCCTCCCATTTCATGCATTCTTCTCTAACTTTGAAAATGCATCTTTTTGTGTCACTCTGGAATGAAAGCCAAGTGTGCTAAAGCTTTTGGCAAAAATGGGATTTTGGCAGAATGTTCATGTTTGGCTCAAGAAACTCAGATTTTCCACCTTTTACTCTCACTTCCAGGAAGTCTATTCTACACTTTAGAAAGAATCCTGTCAAACCTTCATTAAATTCAGTATTTTTTTCCAAAATGTTCTGGTTTTGCATAATGTCAGTAAGAACAGAAAATATTTCATTGAAAAAATTCTGATGGGTTCCATAAATGTCATTACATTCATTAAGTATGTATGTAACAGTGGCTGAATTAACTGTTTACAGACATCAAGTCATCTGAAATATTATGAAGTCAAATGAGATGCAAAGGTTGGTTGAGTAACAGTGTCATAAATTTTAGTAACCCTTGATCTTAACTTGACACTCATTATAACACATTTTTGTGAACAAAACTAATTGAAACATCAGGAAATGGTCAGAATGTAAATGAAAAGCATTAGCAAAAAAATTGAAAGCATTTTAATTAACTTCAAATAATGCATTAAGGTGACTAACAAATTAAATTCCTACCCAAGTCCTGACACACATTTTTTTATTTGGAACCATAACATGATTATTTATAAAATGAATTAATTTTCTGCTGATAGAAATATTAGCTTTTAGGTAACACATGGGGACCTAGAACTAGTTCAATATGAGCCTTTAAGGGTCATCTTTCCTAACCCTCTAATGCTACTGTAATCAGGAACAGTTTCAATGAATATAATTATGCTCTATTCATGGTAAAATACACATAAATGAAATTAAAAGTGGATCTTTTTGAGTGTTTTCTACTCTATCTGATTTTTCTGCTATCTCATGTAAAAGTAGTCAAGTCTTCTGAATCTTAGTCAGGCCCTGTGAAGAAATAATTGATGAATACATGTAGCATTGTATTCATGCAATTTCTTCTATAGTTTCTGTCTGCTCTGTCAGTTCCTGTCTCTCCACCTATCTGAACGATTACAGACTTTGGTTGGTATTTCTCTCCTGTGTAACCGCGACGGGACATGACGGTGCTATGAAAAACACATAGAAACAGGATGGCCTGAAGAAATTGGAAGGAGTTTTCAGGAACATTTTACTCCAAACTCAGCATATGTCTTTGCTTTCTGTGCTTTTGAAACTCATATGCTGTGACATACAGTTGTATTTTCAAAGCTATATTGCAGTAACATTTATCTATGCAGCGTGCACTATCACAGAATCACTTCCTATGTACAGCTGTTCTTTCAAACTCGCCAAGAACATTTCTTGTTTCCCAGACATTTTCTAAAGCTTGGGGTCTGTCCTGCATATAAGGCTAATAGTAGCCATGTCCTGATGGACTGCAATTCTCTTGCTCTCTCAAGGGCCATGCTGTTAGGATATTTTATTTGACTGCCTGAAAAAAACACTGATGACTATTATTCTTCGGAAGGACTTCCAAAAGGCAGACAGTCCTTCCAAAGATCCACCAGAAATATTGCCTGTTCAAAAAGTAAGTCTAAATCAGGATGCTCAGGTATGTGGTGAGAAGAGTAGTACCAGAAATGGAAGGGAAATTTAGAGGCTATTGAAAATTTATTCACACAGGGCTGCTTGATGAGTTGCTGCTCAATAACTGAAAAAACAGTTTTGAATTTTGTTACCTTAAACTACATACTGTGTCATATGTAGAATTAAATCTGCTTTAATTTGACTTAGTTTACTTTGCTCCCAAAGCAATATTAAACTACTTAGGTTCACTTAAAATGTGAATAAAATGGTTTAATCACAGAGAAGCCTAATGCATTTCAACTAATTCACTGCAAAATTTAGTTTACACCTAGATAATCTATTATTTACTTCCTACATGGAAGAAATTCTGATATCAAAAAGATTCAGGTTGGGATCATTCCATTTTGGTACTGCTAGAAAGGACCTCAGGATGAGTTAGAGGGGTACAAACGAAAACAGCTAGTACAGGGGATCCAGTGAAAAGAGCCATTACATCTCCTGGCCAGCCAGCCAGGGAGCAGCCCATCACCAGGAGAGTGCATGTGACTTTGGGTAATTGAAATTCGGTCTCGACAGAACAGTTCAGGAAAGCTCTGCTAGAGAGGGACTCTACAAGAACACGTAAACAGGCCTGTTCTACTCAGACCTATATTTTGCCTCACTGGGGGAAACAGAATGAGTTAGTGTCCACTAGTGATGAGGATCTAGAACATGTCAGTGTGGAAAAGACTGGGCAGAGAGGTGACACAGTCAGGAGGACAACTGAAAAGGTTTCTGAAGAGAAGAGCCCTTGATTTAGATGGGAAAAACCTGCCAGTTTAACCCTGCTTTGGAGTCCTTGAGGAGGTTGTTACTTTATACTCTTCTGGAGACTGACCCACGCTACTATCAGGGGTCATAGAAGAGCCTTTTGGGTGAAAGTTACTGCATTGTTTTTGGGAAGGTGAGGCTGTAATTACAAAGCTGTTCCTCTGAAGAATCACAATGTCAGAAGGGTGGAGGTTGGAAGGGACCTCAGAAGGTCATTTTGTCTAACCACACTGCTCAAGCAGGACCACAAAGAGCCAGTGGCCCAGGACCATGTCCAGATGACTTTTGAATATCTTCAAGGATGAAGACTCCCCAGTTTCCATGGGTAACCTGTGCCAGTCATCCTTGGTCATCCTCACATTAAAGAAGAGGTTCCAGATGTAACCTCCACTTTCAGTTTTTGCCCATTGTTTCTCATGCTGTCACTGGGCACCATCTTCTTCACATCCTCCCTTCAGGTAGCTGCATTCTTTGATAAGATTCCACCAACCTTTTCCTCTCTAGCCTAAACAGCCTCATCTCTTTCAGCCTTTCCTCACAGGAGAGATGCTCCCGTCCTTTAATCATTGTTAGGGCCCCTCATTAAACTCTCTCCAGTATGTCCATATCTCTCTTGTACTGGGGAGCCCAGATCTGAACACAGTACTCCAGGGATGGCCTCACCAGTGCTGAGTAGAGGGGAAGGATCACCTCTCTCAATACCATTAGCCTTCTTTACTGCAATGTCAAATTGCTGTCTCATGATCAACTTCATGTTGACCAGGACCCTTGGGTCCTTTTCTGTGAGGCCAGTCAGGTGTCCCCCATCCTATACTGGTGCTTGGGGATGTTCCTCCCCATGTACAGAACTTGGCTCTTGAACTTCATGAGGTTCTAGAGTTAGCCCATTTCTTCAGCTTGTTGACGTCTCTCTGGATGGGTGCACTGCCCCAAAACCTGGATAATTTTGTCTTACACCCTTTGTATAAATGTAAACATTTATTTTTCAAACCATAACCTAAAGTTTGAGGTCCAAAGGTTAGGTTAGAATGTCAGTTTAGGTTACAGAAACCTGTATCTGATATGTGGGTAAAGGAAAATTTATATCCAAAACAGTTGCTAGAGAGCTTGTACTTGCTGTAATTTTCAAATGTACATGTACAACTCTATAAATACTGAGAAAAAAATCAAGTCACTTTTATATCACTGCTAAATACTGACTCAGCTACTTAATTATAAGCACGCGGGGTTGACAGTTTCAGCTTGGATGCTTATCCGAAATAGACTAATTGCTCTCTTGGTTATGCTAAAAGGTTCAGGTTATATAAAATAGGTGTAAAGATCTCAGAAGACCATTTTCTTTAGTTAGCATTTTGATGTTTGTACTTCTGTTCCAGCTCAGGAGAGGGGAAAAAAAAAAAAGTGCAGATGAAACACTTTAAAATACATGTAAAGGATTTGTTTCTCATTACAAAATTTCTCTTTGGGTTTCAGTTTTGGTGAAACATGGTACTGACTAATTTTCATTGCTTAGGCACACACGCTGTATACATAAATATATCAAACCTCGGATGTAAACACAATGGGTCTGCCAGTACACACATCTAAACAGACCTGTCAAGTCTGAAGCACTGTGCATAAAACCTGAGGCCTGAGTTCCCCCTGCTGCTGATGCCTTCAGCTCATCCTGCTGGGAAAACATTGCCTACCTCCGGCTCCATGCTGGGCATAGCTCCTCACATCAGCTATGGGGCGAGCTGGCTCTCTGGCTGCAGTCATCTGCCAAAGTCTTCTAGAAGACACTGGGAATCTCGTGTCCTGGGTTAAAAAGGCACACGGAGGTGGTTAGAGGTCTGTCACTGACACCACTGCTGTCCCCAAGACAGTACACCAATAGCCCCTGAGGATTCTGCAGAATCTAACTGCACGGAGAAACAATGGTCAGCTACTACAATTGAAAACTTTCTGAAGTACACTATAACATATATCAACTTGTTGCTACACCAGCCTAAACTCATCATCTGCCATTGCTATTTGAATCCAACTGGAGCTAGCGTTCACAACATTTCGCAGAACACAGTCTAAGGTTGATTTGGATGATGTCATAATGAAAATAGAGAAGAGATCAATCAAAATCTTCAGAAACCTAGCATAGATAAAAAAGAATGTTGGTATTCTTAATCACTGTTCGTATGGTTTCTACGCCAACAGCTTCTTTATATATTAGGGATGTGATATTCTGTGTCGTGTGATTAGTCATTAAGCAAGTTTGTTGGGGACAATTATGTGGAGGCCTTAATATCAGTGGAGCTCTAGTAGGTGTAGGCCTTGGCTCACTCCAGGTTTAGGTCTTTACTTTGGGTCTGTTGGAGTGTAAAGTGTAACTAAATAAGAATGATAACTTCATTTTGCAGAAGGTTAAGTGAAACTAGGGGAATCAGGCCCTTTGTGTAATATATAATTTACATGATCTCTAGTGAAGGATATTTCCATGTAGGAACTTAAATCGGCTAAAATCTTATTAACATAATTCCTGTTGCAAGATGGTAGAATTCTAATTGCCCACCTGAAAAAAGGCAGATCATTTTATGATTTCTACAGTTTTTCTGTACTGCAAGAAGTTTTTCTGTTAGTGAAATCGCAGAGTATATAATAAACAGGGAATAAGCTACCCCACACTTCTCAAAGCAGCTAATCAAGTACTCTAAGGGAAATAAATATAAAAAAATATTGATTAAGAACTAAAAGGATTTTAATTATATTACTTTCAGAAATAATTTAATTTAACCTAAACAGACAACTGGAACAGATACTTTGCCTTAGCATTTTTCAAATTGCTAATTAAAATTTCCAGGAGGAAATTCAAGTTTAGTGCCTCAATTTTAAAGATAAAAAATGTTTGCTTCTTTTTATTACAAGTTTATGAAGGTTTATGTAGTCCCAAAATGTAACATCACATGTGCATTCTTTTAAAAATAATCAGATAACACGGATGCTCTTTGTAATACACTGTTGGTACAAAGGAGTTTTTAATTAAGAAAACTTGAACATTTTAGTGCGATTCTGGTTATATCTGTCACATGTTTCAATATACATTTATACCTGCATTGTTTATGGAAGTGTCTGGAGATAACTGGGTTTTTTTGGTGAGATAAAAGCAATTGTAGTGATGGAGCACTCTTTGTGCGCCCATTGCAACGGAGTGGCAATTTTACTATTTATTGGAAAAGAGGTGATTCCTGTTCTTTATCCTTTGCCATAAAGACTTGATCCAAACCCCAGTGAAGTAAATGGAAATTACGCATCAGTGTCTCATTTTGCAGAGTGGCTTTCAATGCTGTTTCTTACTTTACATCACATTATTTATTAGACTTGTGATTACTTACATATACCCTACCAAATGGAATGGGACTACAATAATAAACATGAACAACATTTTAAAGATTTCTCTGAAGAAACTTTCACAACTATAAATGCTTTATGCAGTTGAATTAAACCCCTTTCACCTTCTGTGGATGTAGAGGGGATGAAAAGTACAAAATTAAAGTGGAAAGGATGCTATTGAGCTGCCTCTCCAAACACTTGAGACAAAAGAGGAGAAGAATGAACAGACCTCCACTGATATCCCTTTAACATTAGGTTTGGGAGCTGTAGCAGAGCCCTCTTCATGCCAAGACACAGGGCTAGAACATGTGATGGGGAGATGAGAATATGCAGAACCTCCCAGAAGAAAACTGTGATACAGAGGGCTCTTCTGTCCCCCTAGCCAGTGCTTTCTCTCTTAGGCCCTAAAGAGTAGGCAGGTCACAGAGCACCTGACATACAATTTATATGTATTTTGAAAGTGTTTCCCTAAAAAATGTGCAATCCATGTCTATGCTGCAAGTGTTGGTTTCCCTGTCCAGTCTTCCTTGCAAATTTTGAATCAGTTTCAAGCCACTTTTTAACCAATTTGACAAGTAGGTTGGGGGGACTAAAAAATTCAGAAAAACAGACATAAACCCTGTCAAAACTGCTCATAACCTGCAGCAGAGCTTCATGCCTTGCTAGATACTCGATTCAAAGCACAGCAATGCTGTGACTCTTGCAGCCTATGGAAACCTTGGTCCGGGCTCACCTTCCTGGATACCAGAAGCACACATCTGAGGAAACCCGACTTCACTACTGTGTTGCTTATGCAACCCATCCAGTCCTCCACACATGACACTTCTGCAAGAGCAAGCTTTAAAAACGAAACTCTCTCTGTGTAGGCAGGAAAGATGCAAATTCTGTGGGTCAGAATCTGAAGGCTATCTCCTCCACTGCCCTTCCTACAACTTAATGCTTCCTTTGCACTTTGAAGTGGCTGCATTTAAGGTTCTCTGTGTACATATAGAATGATTGCTCAGGATGAAAGGTAATACGAAACTAATGATTGCAATGGTAATCGTGATGACTAAAAGAAGAAGGGAAGTAGGAGAGATGCACTAATATTCACCACTAATCATTCCAGCTGGCTACACCTAAATGAAAAACGTGTGCTTGCGTATTTACACAAATACACCTGTGTGCAAAGACTGTGGAGACAGAGAGAGAACACTGTTTGTTGCGTGCACTGAGTGCACAGGCGGTGACAATGCAAGTAAATAGGAATGACGCTGAAACATGATGTGAAAGCTAAAGGCATGTTTGATCTGCTAGATGTTCAGTGATGTATGGAGAGGCAGTGGACATTTACAAATGCAAGTTATATATTCTGGTTTCATTTCCTCACCCTGTCTGTAAAGCAATCCTTTCACCATCTAGGAGAGAGGAAGAAGAGACAGGATGCTGATAGGTAAACTGCACTTGCCCCCAGTCTATACTTTCATCCTTTGTCTGCCTCCCTTCATCTAAGTTTTACATATAAAAAACCCCAACATATAATAATAATATAGGAGATATTGCTCTATTAAAGTTTTATTCCTGTAAGCTATATTCATTAATGCAAGGTGAATATTGCTGTAAACTGATCTTAGACCAATTCAGCATCTTGCTTTCCATTAACATCAAAGGCAGTGGGCACTTAAATGGTTCTCTTGATCTGGATAAAAATCTAACAGTTTCCACTCTAATATTCAAAACTTTTTTGGTCATTTGCAATTTTTTTTTTTTTTTCCCAGATACTTCAGCTTCTCAGCTGTAAGAACAGGAAAATAACAGGTCTAATAGAGCTGAAATTGAGATGTTTAGATCTTACAGTTAATCAGGACACATGAGGAGGTCAGACAAGGTGGTGATTACCATAACTGAAGACCAAAGCGCTTCAAGAAGTGCTCAGCAGTGAATGACACAGTGTGGTTCCCATTTTGAAACTGATCAACTGTAGCATGAAGAACCTGTGGAGGTGCCTAAAACATATATTCCTCACTCAAACAAATGAACTTCAAACACGGACATCATACCCCCAGTGACAATCTACAGCTAGCACACTCATACGGTTGATTTTTGGTCTGTCTGGATGGAAAATAAAAATGATCTAAATATTGGTATGTTTTACTCTAAAACAAGTGTGCTTGGGATCAAAAATGCACATCTAATGGATAACAGAATAAAACCCACACATTGTTATCTGTCAGTATGCAAAGTTCATGGAATATCATAGTTTATGAATGCCAAGGTATTTATTAGACTATTTGTATTGCAATTTTGAATAAACTTAATTTCTTACTTAGTTTCTGATTCTGTCTGCCCATTAACAGAAGTTGATGAATATGTATGTTTTCAATTTCCTTTGAAATCTTCACAGAAACCAGGACTGAACCCTAAATTCAAATAAATCACTGCAGAGACTCAGTGGCTGACAGGTATGTCTTGCCTGAATGTGCCTGGTTGCTTGCACATGTGTCTACTCATTCATGTGGCTGACAAGGTATCATTTTAACAGCACAAAAAAAGACAGCCTTTAAACTGTGACCCAGATGTGGACTTTCCAGAGAGGCATTTAATTTCATGAACTTCTTCCTAAGGTGAAGAGAGCATGCCTGCCAAAAGACAAAGGGTGAAAAAAATGTGGATGACATCAGTGGGGGAGCATATATCCCATATTCCCTGAGGTTTGTTGTTCTTTGCTATGAGCTGGATGAGTTCCACAAAGCAAGTTTTCATCAGGATAGACTTTTTTGCTAAAACCATTTTCCTGCACCATTTCTAGTGCTTGGCTGTTTTCTCTCTAAATGTAGCTTAATGATTGATTCAGTTGTGTCAAAGCAGCAAAACCAGATCAGACTCATGAGGGAGAGTATAATAAGAACTTATGTGAGGCAGATTTTTATCCTAACAGTGCTTTATATTCCTTTTTCTGTGCAACATGTGCTGACAGCTTTGTCTCTCTCACATCTTGGCCATACTGCTGACGTTACTTTAAGCATAAGAAGAGACATTGCTATCACATCCAGGAGCCACTTAGCCACAAGCTACCACACCATGCATTTTCATTCACAATTCTGAGCCAAGGAGCTGAGTTACACCTCTATTTAAGCACCCAGTCTTCAAATTCCTTTAAATGGGACAAGTACAATTGCCAAGTGTTTGGCTGGAAATACCAATGGCAGCATTTCCCAGTCTTTCTGCAGCAGAACAATGCTTGAGAAAATTCTCATGTTTCCTGCCTCACAGGTAAGGTGATAGGTAGGCACCCACTAGCGAGGTGTTTGCATACTTGTTACAGTGAACAGAGGTTATTTTTCCCCAGAACAAAGAACCATGTAGGAATATGAATCTATATATTCATTATTATGTCAGTGCGTGAGCTGACTAGATTAAACACAGCGAAAATATTAATCAAGCTTTCCTCGTTAGCGTGAGGTAAGGCTTGCCTTTCTTCACATAGGCCTTCGGAGTGAGAGGGTGGGAGGAGATGTCTGTAAGGAGTCGTGGGATTGTCTGCGAGCTGGAGTGATACTGGGTAAAGGGAGTGGTTGTGGGATAGTCACTGGGAATGTGTGATGGTAAATATTTAGGTTAGCACATTATTGCAGTGTCTGCAAAATCTGGAGGATGGGATCTGTGTGGAGATGACCTTGAATTTAACTAAAGTTACACTGGTTGAAAGAGACGTGGTAAGATGAGCAGGGAGGATACAGGTGTCACCAGCCTCTCTTGCCTGAAGCAGAAATTTCTGGAGGCTGTGGAGACCAGAAAGATGCTGACGATACTGAGGCTGAAGCGTGCAGTGGATTCAAGGGGGATACAAGGGTGTGATTCTAATGCTGTGGTAATAAGGAGAATTACTGGCATGATATTGGTGTTGATGGTGCTGGGGCAATACTGGGGAGATTAGTGAGGAAGGAAAGCTGGCAGTTCCTGGGCAGACAGGATTACAGGGATGAGACCTGGTGTAACCCAGCATGGCTGCTGTACTCTTGCAGAATAGCAGTGACATCGAAATTATCTCTGGGTCAGACAAAAGAAGTGAAAGGAGCACAGCCCCTGCATTCATGCTGAAATTGTCCTGGCTGTTCAGGGGAGACAGGGAGGAAACTGGACCAAGTCTGTTTCTCCTCCCCATAAAGAAGGTTCAGAAGCCAGGATGGAATGGAGATGACCAGTCTGAAGGCACAATATATCTGAATTGTGTTATCACAGCCATGGTAGTGCCCAGTATTCACTGTAACATGCCCTGGAAAGTATACAGCCTAAGGTGTCTACTCTGCAGTGCCTTGGGTACCTCATTAATATCTCCTAGTAGGTGTTAGTAGGTAGATTAGTAGGTTAATTAGTAGATTAGTAGCTAGACATTACCTATTAGTAGAGAATTATGTTAGTTAGTAATAATGCATAATTGTGGTTGTTTATTTAAAAAACAGAGAGATATTTTCTAATTGCTTAATGTGACAGAAACTATGTTATGTATATTTCTTAAAGAGATGACAAACCTGAATAGTGGAAGTCACAAAGAAATGCTCATGAACTAGCAGAGGATCAGTACAACGTTTGCAAAAAATTATACAGAGCCTGATTTCAAACAGTTTATGGGCCACAGAAAGCTGGAGTTTATTTGGACACCATTTCTGAACACAAACACCACTGATATTCAGTGAGTAAGCCATTAATGAAAAATCATTCACCTAGTCCTTGTGGAATGGATATGATAGTTGCTTTGCCATTTCAACTCTTGGTGCTCTCCCTTCTGCTGGTGAATTGCCATTTGCACTGTGGCATTTTTTGAGATATTAATCACCTTCATGCAGCAGTTAGTGATCTGATTTTCCACTGATGGAGGTCTAGGGGTGAGGGGGAAAGGAATTTCTCAAACAGGAAGGTTACCTGGACCAGCGAAGTCAAACTCATGACTGTCAATGCCCTGTTGATCTGTACAGCTGTGCTGTACTCCTGCACAAGCTACAAATCCCTCCAAATATTTCTCTGGTTATTCATTTTTCCTGTGTTTTCCTTAAATTGGAAGATTCATAGCCAAACAGAAAAACTCCCTGTATGTGAGCTATAGAGGGTACAATATTCTCCATTTTCTTTATTGTAAATGTAGAAGAAAAACTTGGCTAGGGTTTTATCATTCTTCTACACGACATTTCAAAGAATGCCCTTTCTTTTTTCTTTTTTTCTTTTGATTAGACTGTTTACCACCCTAAAATGTGCAGTTGTCATTACATTTTCTCTATGCA
This sequence comes from Eurypyga helias, assembly GCF_000690775.1. Taxonomy (NCBI): domain Eukaryota; kingdom Metazoa; phylum Chordata; class Aves; order Eurypygiformes; family Eurypygidae; genus Eurypyga; species Eurypyga helias. The sequence continues at coordinate 75,175 of NW_010270225.1, read as the reverse complement.
CTTATCACTGTATTCCACGGACAATAATTGTCAACAAAATGAATAATAACAAGAAATTGATTTGAAAAATAGAAGAGAAGATAGATACAGTATTTATGAAGTGAAGGGAGTATATCAGGTAGATCTAGTAATACAAAAACTTGCATAAAAATCACTTTCTGAACATTCAGACCCATGTCCTCTGTTGGATGGGGGTCATTGAGGCAATTTTAGCTATCACATTTCCCACTAAGGTATTATAATGGAACTGAATTTCCCTCTTACACCTGAATCGTGAAACAATACAACTATATTCTACAAACATTAATTGTATGTAACATTTGTGTTACTAAAATTTTTCATTTGCCAGTAACTTTTGATGTATTTTAAAGTCTTTATCTGCTGTATTTACTAATGCCTGTTACAATCCAAGCCATTTAAATCACTTTAAAAAATCTGATATCAATAGAAACCATGAAATTATTTTTTTCTTTTATTCTTGTTCCTATGATGTTACTTTGACATCATAATCTACCGATGAGTCCCCCAGTTATGAGTCTCATTCTTTATGAGATCATTCTAATGAATGATCAAGGTCAACTACAGTGCTACCTTGTATACATTGTATTTAGGATATTATTAACAGCCCTGCTGCTTATAATATATGCATAATTCTTAATGTTAAAATCTGAAATCCTGGTTAGAGAAATAAAACAAGTCAGATGTCTTGATTCAAAGTTTTTGGAAGATCACAGAAAAGCTTTCAGGAACTTCAAATTGTTCAGTACTCAGACTGAGAGTCCTGTCAGAGAAGAGTGGTAGATACTAACTGACTTTTGTGTGTGTCACCAATAGAAAAGCTTAGAAGTAGAGAAAAATCATTAAACTTTTTTCTCTTCTTTTTAAAACTTAAAATCACATTAAACTTCCATTGATTCTTGTTCTCATTACAATTCTGAAATTGCCGTAAGTGTTAAGAAAAGCAAAATATGTGACATCCTTTCCTGGCTAGAGTCCATCATAAAAGGATAATAATTCAGTGACATGCTTTGCTCTAGTGTAGATAAAAAATTAGAAGGAATCATAGAACCATGGAATGGTTTGGGTTGGAAAGGACCTTAAATATCATCTAGTTTCAAGCCCCCTGCCACGGGCAAGGACACTTTTCACTAGACCAGGTTGCTCATCCAGCCTGGCCTTAAGCACTTCCAGGGATGGGGCATTCACAGCTTCTCTGGGCAACCTGTTCCAGTGCCTCACCACCCTCTCTGGGAATAACTTCCAATATCCAATCTAATCCTCCCCACTTCCAATTTAAACCCATTACCCCTTGTTCTGTCACTACAGGCCCTTGTAAAAAGTCCACCCCAGCTTCCTTGTAGCCCCTTCAGGTACTGGAAGGCTGCAATAAGGTCTCCCCAGAACCTTCTCCTCTCCAGGCAGAACAAGCCCAACTGTCTCAGCCTTTGGATGTCCATAACAAAAAACACTAATCCAGGGGGAAAAGAAAAAAAAAAAAAATTCGGCAGGATCATAAAGAAGAAATGGTACAAAATTATTGCGCATCCTAATGACACTAGTGCAGAAAGTATTTTACTATAGGTTTGTTTTTTTTTTTTTTTTTTTTAAGTTATTTGGCAAAGTGCTAACTCAGTCTCAACAGCTCAGAGGTAAGCATGTTCAGTCAGTCACTAGAGAAGTGGACCATCATATAATTCTTTTATTTGTTGTTCCTTTTTAAAGTTTCTGAGACACCCTGAGAGGCTAGTCTTCTACTCCCAATGTCTGGGACTTACTCTAGATATAAACAGAGTTACTACCTATCTTTGCAATGTAATGAGGTGTAGCAAACAGTAATTCAGTATGTTTTCCTCTGGTATTACTCTCTCAATAAAAAAATATGTAAATTAATATTTGTTAAAGCCACAATAACAGATTGTTGCTTGACTTGGAGCTCAAGTGTAGGCTAGAAGAGCTGTTTGGCTGGGGTGAAAGACAGCAAAGAAGACAATGAATTATGGAAAGACCTAAGAAAGAATAATAAAATGTAGTTTGGCTCTACTCAACTTGCTATTTGCACCATCTGTACATATACACAGTGTACTTGTACCTCTTGGGTTTCTGCTGCATAATGATCTATACTTGTGGGGAAAAAACATGTCTTTTATAAAGTATCTGCAGAAAAAACAGCTGGATTACTCTATCACCTTACGTGACAAATTAAGTATAATCTTATACTACAGGCTAAACAAGATCTTGGGAAAATATTTCTCCTACCTTTGGACAGCCTAAGTGAAATATCGTCTTTTTCAGGGAAGGCATACACCTAAGTCTAAGTTATTTAAATAGATTCTTGATATGGATCAGGCCATATGTGCCCCTTTTTTTAGTGTTTTGTAGGAAACAGGCTTGATACCAATGGAAACTACAAAACAAAATTCATCAAAAATTCACTTCAGTGTTTGATGGAGTATATATGACCTAATTAACAAAAATGTCTTGGTAGCGAAGAATGCGTATGGAGTAACTGACGTGGTCACTTTTGGATGTACAAGCCACCACCTTGTTCACAACCACCATGACATTTAACCTTTACTACAGACATTCCTGTATGTACTCTATTATGTGACCCAGCTTCTCTTGGAGCCAACAAGTTTTGCCAGCATTATTGTTAAAATTACATATTCTCTGTGTGTTGTAGCAATGCAAATAATACCAAGGAAGCCTATATATATTAGGGGCTAAGTTTTCTACAACATGTTAGTGGTTAATATTTTTAATTTAATTGCAATCAGGTAATATTCCTAAATTCTGAATGTTGTTGCTGTGGAACATGAAGTGTAAACAGCCACTTTTTGATGAAGAAAGTATCCTAGCAAAAAGAATATCACTTCAAGGCTGAATGATTTGCTTGAAGAAAGGCGCTGACTTTAACAGTTAGTGTCAATTGCTGAAAAGAAGGTTCTAGAAACCTCTTAGCATATGTCAAACCTGGCTACTGTCTGAATAATTAATTCAAAGAGTTGCCCTGTGTGTGGGGGGTGGAAGTGAAACTTGCATCTCTGACATAAAACCACACAAATGGACAAATTAAAATATTCAAAACATCATCATAGATTAGTGTAATCTGCAGAAATATGGTTGTCCTGTGGTCTTGTGAGGCCCTGACTGCAGTATAATTGAAACTGGATTATTCTGCAATAGGACACTGCTACCTATTTGCTAGAATTAATTAAATTAAAACCTCTGGTGCAGGGGGTAATTCTGAGTTCTTTCAGTACATCTGAGGAGCTCAATAATCAGAGCTTCAACACTGTCTGAAGAGTCTAATTATGATGGTGGAACACAGATAGACTTTTGATACATTTCTGTCTGCAGTGGGCCCAGACATTCACTCTGAAGTCCAGACTTGCTCGCACACAAATCCAGAGTTCATGACTTCTCCAGCCCATTTAGAATGCAGAAACACAGAGCTTGGAAAACAAGCCCTGAATGTTGGCTTGTGTGGAGCTTGTGGGCATTCATGAGGAGATTCTGCAAACTGGGAACACTGGTGGAACCATCCAATGCCTCAAACAATATTCTGAAACTAGAGTAGCATTATGGAATTCAGCACTGGATCTAATTTTTACAAGGAGATTATGTTTGTGAAAACAGAGAATAGATATTAACAAACTGCAATTAAGAATCTCTCCAGCATGGTAAAGTGCTCATGGGCTCATGACAAGAATCTAAAAGAGGCCTGTTAATTGGAAATGGTAAAGAAAGAAAATGGACAGTGCAAATGTACGATGTGGATGGAAACTCCAATTCACGAAGGATGACTATGACCCACTACAGTGGTGCAGCCATGAAAAAGATGTATGTGGTAGTAGTTATCAGAAAATAACATAATGACCTGGAGAATGGAAAGCATATGAGCCAGATTGGTTCAGTTCAACAGAGTGAGGTCTGAAAGGAGACACAGTGGATAAGTCTGCTTTGATGCTTTAGCTTGGAACAGGAGTGCTTTTTTAAAGAGAAGCTCCCAATTATCTTCATTTACCACTGTGTGGTTTACCCTTGGGGAGTATACAAACTGGATTGCTTTCAGATTGAACTAAACCAGGAGATGTGGTTCAGAAAGGCACCAGTGCACTCCAGTTACTAATGGGTATTCAGTCCACAGGACTAGACTATAATTAGTGCAAAGTCAGACCGCCAAAATACGTAGGTGTGGGTATTGGGTCTTTAGCATCACTATCGTGCACAGTACTGGCAAGAAAAGACTTCTTGAAACTCAGAGTTTCCATGTGGAGTTGGCTGTTATCCCTTAGGTATTCTTGATGGTTTTGGCCAAGAGTGCTGGGCTCAGGCCCCTTCCTGAATTTTACATTAAACTGGTCACTTCAACTCTCATCTACAATATGCTAAACAGTTGAAATATATTTTACTTTCAAAAAGAAAAGAATGGAAAGCCAGACCAGAAAAAAGACATTATCTAATTGACTTAAATAACTGAGCTGGAACTAAGACCATTAGGGACGGTTTATCTCCAGGCAATGGAGACTAAACGTTCTAACGAGTCCAGGTTTGTGACTGTGGTGCAGGACTCTTTTTTTGTTACTGTTGTTGTCATTAGAGTAGCATGTTTCCAGATATTTTTCCACAGATATCTTATTTTTCAACAACCTTGTTCTGATTTTCTCTATCTGGATTTCACAATAGCTCTTTAATCGAACAAATTAATTAGAAAAAATTAATGAACCCAACTTGGAATAATATTTAACCAAGCTCTATGAGTACAGTGCTCCCCAGACCAAAATGACTGTCTCATACAAAGATCACAGTCCCCTGAATATCATTTAATTATGGACTATAGACAGTGGAAGCTTGTCAGCTTTGCTAACCAAGCACACGAAGCACATATCAAAATCTCTTTTTAATTAACAAAACCAAAAATGCTACCTGACTGTAGACAGTCTATAACTATGACATAGACTGAAGCGTTAGGCTTTAACATACTTTGAGACGGGTGCGATTTAAATGTTCCAAGCTGCCACACAAGAGACATTCAGTTACTGCTTCTTTCAAAAGGTTAAATGAATATCTGTTCAAGTTTTAGAAATATCGGAGAACATCTGATATATAAAACTTTGAATGCAAAGCAAAATATACACATGCGGTATGGACACAACAGTTAAAATGCTTATATGCATAGGTGTACTTATAGATGTGGGGAGTGAGAAAAACAACATCTGATAAATTCTGAAAGCATGGAACCAGATTGTTTGCTGGCAGATTAAGTAGACCACCTCAGTTAGAAAAAAGGTATCTGCAATTCTGTAAGTTTTCAACACATTTAAATGCTTTCAGAATAAACATTTGAGTAAAATCTTTTGAGGTCTATCAGGGATAGCGAGAAGCATTTTTAAATTATTTCCAGATCACAGAAAATATTCAGTGCAGGCATAACCAAATCACAGGACCAGGCTCACTCCTGAGCTCAGATCCCTGTGCTCCTATGCAATAGCTTCATTCAAGGCCAGAGTTTCCATAACAATGGTACTCTGAGCAGCCTGATTTACACACTGAGGCATTGTGTCATTCCTTGGAACACCAGGGTGCATTGTTCGTGTCACATCACATTTGTGATACAATTAAAGTCACTGGCTGAGTCTGACACAGTTTTACATGATTGTCACACAGAAGATTGTGTACTGAATGATCTTAAAAAGTGATCCCAAAAAAAAAAAAAATCCCAAAGCTGGCCAGGGAGTGGAATAGGTGTTAAAGATTAACTTTATTACCATTATATGTATACTGTATGTATGTTGATATTTATATATAACAAATAGACATGTGTATGCCTATGGTTTGTTAAGTCTTCCCCATTTACCACTCATGCTTACCCTCAGAGTACACTCGCCTTAGAGCTCCTTAAAGACATAAATTAACAAACCTCCAGAGCCAACTGTAATCTGACAGAATAAAGAAACCAAATTATCATTAAATATCAGGCAAAACAGCCAATCCCATGGTAAAGTGACCTGTGGAAATACATCCCCATAAGACAAAATTATGGGATTTTGCTGTCAGAGCATTTAAAGACATACTGGCCACAATGGAATACTTTCACATTGTCAAATTTTAAGCCTCTAATTTACCTTATTTAATTAGGAGGAAAGCTCCCTATACAGTTAACATCCTCCAAGGAATGAATCAAAACACCTATGCAGAAGTCTATTTCTAAACAATGATTACACAGGGAATCAAAGTTCTATATATAGGCACTTTGGTTAAATGCCCTAAAGAAAACAACATGAACATCCCCAATACCAGTAAATGAACAATTAAGAAAATCTCTTCTCATTTACAATGAATTCTCAAGTCACTTTCTGAGGCGCAAAAATTTTAAAGCAAACTGTAATGTGTAAACCAGAGATGGTAAAAATTTCTCTGAGGCAGTATGATGCCAAGTTTCAGCAAAATATGGATTTAAGGAATAATACATAATTAATAATAACTAATACCTAATTAATAATCATGTCAGTGGCAAGAATAGCTTTGATCCAGACAGATAGCTCGTACCTTTGACAAAAGCCAGAAACTACCTCAGTGCTTTGTAGAACATGTGATTTAGATGGAGAAGTTTTTATGTGGCATATACAAACTTCTGAAATTTAATCCTAGCTCAACTGAAGCCGTTCAGAATTTGCCATTGATGTCAAAATGAGTGAAATCTTATTTCTTATGCATGTGTCATAAAGAAGTCTCTTTGTTTTTTTCTCTATGTGCAAAGTAAACTAAAGCAGAGATGTCACCGGTTTTTACATGGCAGACATATTTCACACCATTTATATCATACTGTAGTCAGTTGAAAGAATATACACACATTTTCACAGGGGACAAACAAAAAAGGGAACAAGTTACTAAGATTTTTATTTTTGGTGTTACTAGGACTATTTAGAACATTTTTATTGCTACTTCTGTAATTCAGGGATCAGTACCTGAAGATATTCTGCTACCACTGGATCTTAAAATAGCATCAGTAGTTAATTTTCAGTAGTGACAAAGTTAAGGTTTAAGAATGCTGACTGATGAATATGCTTAATTGATAATGAGCGCTTGATTAGAATCTTTTGAAGCCCAACATGAAGCATTTAATTTATGCGTTTCAAACCTATGAAGAGTAAAACTTTTCAAGGTAAATATAATCAAAGATTGTTGTTACAAAGTTGAGAATTTGGACAGAAGTTTTATAATGCTGATGCTGAATCAGCCTTGAAAGCATAAGGTAATTCCCTTTTCTGCATGAAAACAGGACTTTATATCCATATATTTCTGCTGAAATTGATACCAGAGTCATGCCTCTCTGTGTGCTTTGTGAGAAACTGCTTTTTATGTGGTTTACAGTGTTTATATTGATAGGACTGATCAAAAAGAGACCCAACCTAGACGTTGGTTTGATGGAGCTTTGAGCAACCTGGTCTAGTGGAACTAGATGGTCTTTAAGGTCCTGTGCAACCTAAACCATTCTGTGTGATCTTGTGATTCTGTGAAGTCAACCCAAAGAAGTTGGTTGAACTAAGAATAGTTATGTGTGTGTATCTATGTGTTGCTTGTGTTCTGGATACCTTTAAATTCTCCCAGTCAGACCCACTGCCTGCTTGTCAAGAGTCAGTCTTTGTTTCCTCTAACCATCAGTATAATGTAGAGATTCCCGAGTCAGTGCTAAACCAAGCCAGTCTCATGCACACAGCACAGCCTCAGACAGATGGGCCAGTTGGAAGCAATAGATCTTCTGTACTCAAGAAAATGTATTGGAAGGAATTCAAATACTGGAGCAATAGATCTTCTTGCACTCAAGCTGTGCTTGACCTAACTGCTATAGACAGAGCTTAGTAGATTGGAGAGAGTGGTCAGAGAAAGGCAATCTGTGTCAGGGAAAAATATGCATGAATGAAGCATGTGCATATGAATGTGTGAATGCCTCTGTGTTATATTCCCCAGCACAGGGTAGGCTACATAAAGCCCACCTGGATCTGCATCCTTGGTATTCAGCCATTAAAATCAACGTTCAAATGTAGCTCCATACGGAAAACATGCATTGTATAGGAATCTTACGGCAAACTCGAGTTCAGTGAAGTTTAAAAACTGTAGCAGTTATGATGCTTCCTTTTTTTAGATATAATAGTTGTCAAGCAATCCCAAGACATTAAACGTGATCTGTATATCAGATATTGAGCAATATGGAAAATAAATATTCAGCCCTCAGCTTGGGGGTGTTGCAGTTGGAGGTAGCAGGTTGTAGGATCAGCTACTGGCTTACCCCAATTTTTTTTCTTTTAATTAGCAAAATATGCTGTCATATTAGAAATTATAAGGTGATCACAGTTGAACAAATTCTAAGCAAAATTAATGATATTTTTAATTACAAAACAGACATTTGTTTTTAAAAGTATCCCAATTAATGTTATTCTTTGTGAAGTGAGTTTCAAATATGTATGCAGATCTGTAAATTTACTGTGCCTGCTAGTCTTATAAAAGAAGATAGACTTTACAGATATTTCAACCAGTTAGTACATATACAGGTCAAACATGTGAACCTGCAAGACAGATGTAGGAAAGTCAGGATTAAACGCACTGTAAGACTTATCCAAGTTAATGGCTTTGTCAGAGGGAGAGTGAGTTGAAGACTGCCTTAGACATAAAACAGATCAACTCTATTAATCTAATTTAAAGGTTTTCAGAGGAAATAGAAAAACACTGATGGATTTGTTAGTAGGATACCAAATCTAAATCCCTTCCAATCCACCCCTGTTATCTTAGGCTCAGTCTTTAAAAATTATTCAGCTGACTTTGGGTGGTTTTGATTGCTTTGTTTTATCTTCAAAGTAGTTACATTTTTACAAAATTCCTAAAGTCTGCTTCCATAAATATACAAAATGGTGATGTTGCCTAAAGGGAATATCCACTGACCTATTGATAAAACACTCCATGTTTTAATAAAACTATATAAATTGGCATTTCTCCAACAGCTGACAATTTCTAGGCTTGATAAGGAAAGGATGCAAATGACTTGGCAAAGCAGTGTAATGCAAAAAGGAAAAGCATTTTCCCTCCTCTTATTCCACAAAACTACCTTATACAAAGAATTTCAGTCTCCTCACCTGCTAGATTAGAATGACAGTACAGATACATTCTAAAAGTGGGAATTTTGATACCATGGGTTTACTGAAGGGCAAACTACTGTTACAATGATTAGTTTCTAAATGTGTGTTTTTATGTGGAGGTAGTGAAAGCAATCAGCCTGTGCTGTTTGCAGTTTGGAATGATGATTTACTGGGGTTTCCATCAGATTAGTGCTCTCTTTTCTCCATTGATTCAGGGAGACATAAGTGACTATTTTTGGATCAGTCTAAAGGAAGTGACTGGCCTCACTTCCGTGAAGACTGAAGCACTGATGTGCGTGAGATTTCAAGACATGAAGGTGCAGGGGGGTGGGAGATCTTATGTAGTGCTTAAGACCATATTCAGAAGCCCAAAGTCAATAATAGCCTTGCTCTGCCCCTGCCACACCAAAGTCAACATTCTGGTCTGCTCTGAAACGTATTCTCCAGCCAAACCACTTGGCCCATAGATAGTTTGGCTTGCCTCTTGCCAACTTGTTCACATAAGGACTCATTAAACTGTAAATTATATAAGCAAT
>NW_010270225.1:17614-65495 GCF_000690775.1 Eurypyga helias | reverse complement strand
ACTAAGGAATAGCTTTCTAAACCAAAATTAATACCTTCATTTGCAAGGCATGAGGACAACCGATACAGTACAAAGGACTGTGCTTTCAAGAGCACTTTAGATCCATTAAGTGAGATATAGTAATAGACTAGGAAGAGCTTATGAATGAACCTTGGCAGGCTGTAGAGGTGGGCCGGTGCCAATCACATGGGCTTCAATAAGGCCAAAGGCAAGGTCCTGCACATGGGTCGAGGCAATCCCAAACAAAAGTACAGACTGCATGGAGAATGGATCAAGAGCAGCCCTGAGGAGAATGACTTGGGGGAACTGGTGGATGAAAAGCTGGACTGAGCCAGCTGTGTGCGCTGGCAGCCCAGAAAGCCATCTGTATCCTGGGCTGCATCAAAAGAAGTGTGACCAGCAGATCAAGGGAGAGGATTCTCCCCCTCCAATCCTCTATGATGAGACCCCACCTGAAGTACTGCATCCAGCCCTGGGTCCACCAGCATAAGGAAATGGAAGGATATCAACTGGTTGGAGCAAGTCCAGAGGAGGCCACAAAGATGCTCCAAGGCGTGGAGCACCGCTCCTGTGTGGACAGGCTGAGAGAGTTGGGCTTGTTCAGCCTGGAGAAGAGGAGGCTCCAGGGACACCTTATACTGCCTTCCAGTACCTGAAGGAGGCTACAAGGAAGCTGGGGGGGACTTTTTACAAGGGCCTGTAGTGACAGGACAAGGGGTAACAAGTTTAAATTGAAAGTGGGGAGGTTTAGATTAGCTATAAAGAAGAAATTCTTCACAGTGAGGGTGATGAGACACTAGAACAGAGAAGTTGTGGCTTCCCCTCCCTGGAAGTGTTCAAGGCCAGGCTGGATGAGGCTTTGAGCAACCTGGTCTAGTGGAAGGTGTCCCTGCCCATGGCAGGGGGGTTGGAACTGGATGATCTTTAAGGTCCCTTCCAACCCAAACCATTCTGTAATTCTATGATTTTCTAGTTGCGTTCTTCTCACTATCACATTTTTTCTGTCAAACCTCTGGTTCTCAGAAAAGGTCTTTACTGACAAGAATCAAGTTCCACTGCAAATGACAACTACATTTTCTCAATTTTATTAGTGTCTCCAGCCAGCCAGTGAAACTGGCCACTTTGTAGTTTGTCATCGTCTTGGAAACTAATTTAATACAGCCCTATGAAATGACCCCTTACTAGAATACACTGTATAACTGGCATGTCACATGGATTTTCCATCCAAGATATTGCAGAGATCATATAATCATAGAGGAAATAGTGAGTGTACTGTCATGTCAGTCAAGCAGGGGGTTATTTTAACTCACACCAAAAACGCTTTATCTCTCCAATAGAGAAGAGCATTTTCTTTCTTCTTGGACATAAAAAAATCATTGGCTTAAAAAGGAATCAGTTACACACATCCACTGTTCATCAGCTGTCACTTCATCACAGGACAAAAATTAGTTTTAGCAGTTCACCCACACTGGGTGGAGGGCAAACTGCAAGGATTTGAAAATGCCAAAGGAGAGTAAAACCACATATGTCATCATGAGAAGATAAATAGGACCATAATTACACTCTGCTCTTTGGCTTGTGTAACACGGGAAAGATTGTGCTGTTGTTTGAGGGACACATGTCTGTAGTGGTTGTAAATGGCAAGCTGGGAAGGGAAACAGAGGCTTGATTAATTTCCAGAGAAATCTATTTTTTTGATACTAGATTGAAAATTTTTAAAATTTAATTTTATTTTCCTTAATACAGTGTTGAAATGATACACTCATCTAAAAAAAAAAAAAAAGAAATTATATCATTGATACCTGTGAGGTAATAGAAAATAGCAGAGGGATAGAACTGGAAATTTAGAGACAGACAGACAGACAGACAGACAGACAGACAGAAAGAAGATAATTAACCAGTGGGTTGAATATTAAAAAAAACTTTGAGATTTTTCATGTATGTGAAAATGAATGATTTTTAGCAAAATGCCAGTCTAATAATTATTTATGTGAAAGCTGTGCAGATATACATGTGTGCATGAGCCTATATTTACCATTAAAGGAGAGAAAGCTGGTAAACGGGATCAAATTTCAAAATATTTTAGTTTTTAAGCAACATAAACATAAAGCCTGTCCTAATCATAATTTGTACTGGAAAAGAAGGTGAGGTAAATAATAATAATAATTTGCTCTCCACCTGCAAATTAAGATTATCCTAATGATGGTGAAATAAATGCTGACTGATGAAGCCAAGCTTATAAGTATTTTGAGAGATTAACAATAACAACTCAAAACCACTTTAGAATGTTTACCATTAATGCAGACAGCAGCAAGGCAATAATAGGAACTACCTAGTCATTCTTTCCTATAAGCATTTAAAAGAGCATCGATCAGCTGTCCAGGTATTATCTGTGATTTTACATTAGCTTGTCTGATACTATGTTTCATTACAGCAAATTTTAACCCCAAGGGTATTGGGAACTAGAGATACTTAACAGGGAAGGGGAGGAGGAGGAAAGAAAGCCCAATGTATCTTTTGTGAGCTTTGGAAGTAGAAAATTCTGACTGCAGACTTCAGAGTAATAATATAATTGCAGTTAAAAAAAAAAACCAACAACAAACTGAAAATTGTTTAAAATATCCTGTACCCTTCAAATACAGCAACAAGGTTAATCCAAGGGGATCCAAAATAGCTTTATTCTCACAGAAAGCCCACAGACCTACACTCCTAACTCACATAAGGGGTTTTGAACGCTTTCACTCATGTGATTCTGAATTTCCCAATGACCTGCATGAAGATCCACAAGAATTTGAGCATAGGGTGAGTGAGTCAAGCCAACAAGACTAAGAAAAAAGTAACCTTCCTTAAAACAAGATTAGAATGTTTTGTCGACAAGAGCTGGAAAAGTGAGATATTCCACCCACAGCTACCTTTTGTTATGTGCTGTTGTATCTGCCGTGAGGTACAGCATCTGGAGGCAGCTACTGTGGGAGCCAGCAACAAGTCCTGGCACAAACAGAACTGGCATTTAAGACGTTTTTATGTCTCTTACCACACTTACTTGGAATTTGTTGAAGCAGACACATTTACTGGCTCAACAAGATAATGGAAACTATTCACATTCACAGTATGCAAGAGTCTGAACTGCTTGGAACCTGACAGCTAAACATTTACCTTGATGGTACCACAAAAAGGAAAGAGTTTTACACGGTAATAAAGATGACTCTGTTGGAGAAATTGTTGAGAATGTCTGAAAAGTAATAGAAGTGTCTACCTGGTGAATTTCTGGAGAGAGTTGCCTTATCACTGAAACAGTTTTTCTGATGAATCTCTTGGATTTCTAATTACAAGTAAATGCCAGGGAAGGCAGAATGGAAAAGGCATACATAAAAAGAGCAGGAGGGAGGTTTGTGAGAGTTGCATAAATGTTGAGATCATTTATATGAAATCAACAGGTGTTGACACACCCATAAAGTATTCAAAATCTTAATATTTGTCGAGGTCTGCTCATCTCCACTGTTGTTTCAACAAAAGAGCTGTGGTGATGCAGGAGCACATACAACAGTGATTTACATGAGCACAGGGATCATTGAGAGCAAGAGGTTTAGGGGTTATTTTCTATAGTTTTGATAAAAGCCCAGATGGGCTATGTAAAATAGTTCGGCTGATGGAGCATAGCGCAGATGCTTCATCTGTGTATAGTTTACAAAGAATCTTAAAAATAGTATGAGGAAATGGACATTTTCTTCCTGCTATTTTTTCCCTATGAAATATCAACTCGTAAGGTCTTGCTGGGAAAGCCCCTTTGGCAACTGGTAGCTATCGCCTTCCAAGTCTGCAAGACTCAAACATCGCTACGTGCTGCATTTTGAAAAACTTCTTGAAAGAAAGCACACGTATCTGAGCCTTAAAAAAAGGTTATTCTAAAGGTATAAATATAGTAATGACTGCTAGACCACGCAACAATTTTTCTTGGCATTTGCTGCACCTTGTGCACTTTAGTTAACCTTTCCTTTTTCCATAAAAAAAAAAAAAATCACTTGGATTTCACATCATTTAACTATCCTTTACTAAAACTTCTGTGGTACAAACATTTTTTATTTTTTTTTTTATCCACAGAGAATGCAATAGTAAATGTTCTCAGAGTGCGTTTGGACAGAGCACGTAAGAATGCGAGTAAGGATGGTTTGTGACACTCTGCAGCCCTGGACATAGGCTGGCTACTCCTTCAAGGCGGTTGCTTCCCTTAGTGCTGGGTTGGGAAGCAGAATTATATGCCTCACCTTGTGTACAGAATCCACACTAATTCTACTGGGGACTGCACCTTCTTATGGACACCGACAAAGGCAGGGTGGTGTTCACTCTTCAGTTATTATTTGCTCCTTAAGACCACTGCTAATCTGACAGGTTTTTTGTTGTTGTAGTAAAACGCTTAATAAATTACTGAGTCAGTTTGTCAAGACTAAGGCTTTGGTGTATGGCAAATGTTTTTGTGCCATCTTGATCATGGCTCCCTTGCCAAGTTACATGGTTAGGTGGTGTGCAAGACTGCTGAGAATCTCAGCATTATTCTGGAACTGTGGAGAGTTTCACTGTGAAGCAGAACTGATACTTTAAGTTCTTCATCGCATTTTGGAAATTTTAGGAGAAAAGAGAGTATATCAGCTTTTGTTACCATGCTTTTACATAATCAGCTTGCACTCAAAGCGTATATTATTGTCACTTCCACTTGTTGTGGCCCGAGTTCTTTAATAAATACTCATATTTGCAGCAGAAAAGCTAGAAGGGAAGAAACATTCATTCCAAGGTTTCATTATAAATACTGAACAAATATGGAACAGGATAATCCTCATCTCCTTTACCCCTTCTCCAGTATCTTGCAGCTCACATGATGATGTGGGATGATTTGTGAAGGGAGGCAGAAACAAAATCTTTCAGGTTTTAATCAAGCCTTTGAAACACAAATATTCTCTACTGCAAGAGAACAACAGGCAGATTAGGCAGATGCTGCTTATATCACTGAAAGGTAAAAGGCAACAAAATGCTTGGAAACAACTTGGCTTTGCAATAAATGATTTAAGAGGCGAAATGAACATTTTTTCTCACATGACAGCCTTGAAGCTGTTAAAAGAATGGCACTGAGGCCTTGAATTCTTCATGTGCTTGGCTTCTCACAGCAAAGGGTAAAAGATTGTTTTTTGGGTTATAAGGAAGCTTGTTAAGGGGGGAAATTAGGTCAGAAGTATCACAATTCTGAGCTCTGGATATGGGTCAGCTGGCTAATTGCAGTCAAGTGATACTACCTGAATTTTCCTGTATGTTATCTGTTCTCTATGCATAAGATCTGGATGAAGCTTGATTTAGAGCACCTTATTTTCAGAAGTGAGTCTTCTCACTCTTGCCTACACACTGCTGTCACCTAGAGTTCAGGAACACCTGCTTATCTCCTCGAGGGCCTGACTCAGCAGGCCTGTTGTGTCTTGTGCCATTGAAATCAACAGAAAACACAGAAGTCAGCAGAGTTCCATTCTGAAATGCCAGCAGAGGAATTACTAGTACCCTTGTATGGTATAATTGGCTGACAAAGTGGTGGATATGTATATTAGCCTCTTGCAGGCCTCAGAGAGCTTAACCCAAGGTTTCCATTTCAAGAGAGCGTCCTAACAACCAGCCTAAGGAGAACTCAGGCACCTAGTGATTAGTGTGGATTTGGTAGGAGAAAAAGTGTTTGTTTCTGCTAACAAACTTGAAGAACAATCTTTGTGAGGACCAGACACTTTGTAGTCTTCGCATGAAGATGGAATTCAGACCGTGATAACATCTAGACTTTACCTTAACTTGCTAACATAAGTGAAAATCATAGACTCAGGTTTATCTTGAGTGACCTGATTCAGACTAGTCTCTGAGGCACAGTTTTGTGGTATTGTAACTAAAACATTGCCAAGGCCAGAGTTAGTATCTCTGCAATGTTTCTGTGCACCTGTTGAGGCCAGTGTGGGTTCAGAGACTGCCTCACTGTGCTCTAATTAGCTTCAATGGGAACCTAATTTAGTGATAATTATAGAATGGTTGTCTTCACTCTAAAAGTAGGGCACATTGATGGGTCGCTTCCATAGGAACTTCCAAATCTGATCATCTCCTACCGATCCAGGAGCCTCACTTTGACAGCCTATCAGGAAATGCAGTAGGTTAGCTAATATTTGGTAAACTGTATATTCAGCTGTTTAGTATGCTCAGGCATGTCTTCAGGATAGTCCATAGGACTGCACTTGCAAAATCTTGATCTCAGCTCCCTCTGAGTGCCTCAGGGTGAAGGTGTCATTCAAATTTTAGTGTAAATGTGCCCTTGTCCCTGAGGCCTAATATAGATATCAAAAACTGTGGATTCAGAAGCAGAATTAAAACCCAAATCAAAACACAACAAGATGATTCTCAGATTACAAAATTAATTTGCAGAGTTGCAGATTGGATACAGTCCCAAGTAACCCATAGGTCTCATAGGTGACCCTGCTTTGAGCCAGAGGTTGACAGAGATCTCCTGAGAGGTCCTTTCCCACTTGGATTAATATTTTGAGTCCAAGGAGGTTTACCATGGGATCCTTCAGAAATGGTAAATATTCACTTGCCAGTAACACTTTCAGATTTACTTTTTGGAGTAGATTTGTACTTCAAGGAGGTCCTGTCCTTTTCACAAATTAGTTTTCCTGTGTCCCCACCCTCATTTAAATAATCATCTATTTTCAATAAAATCCTAATCTCTTCAATACTCTTCTCTGGAAAACAACTCAGTTACAAAGTGAAATGAGAAGAAAATATAGGGGAACACCATTCACTGGTGGCACAGAAGAGCAACATACTGAGCTTACTAACCCTTCCCCCCTCCTACTCAGGAGAGCTGTTAAAAGATCAAGGCATAGAACCATTACAAAATAAACAAGTGCTACAGATTTTGCAGTAGGTGGGACCATCTGGAGCCAGATAATGTCACCCTAAACAGTCTGCCATCCAGTTGCAGGGAAGGAAAAAAAAGTCTTCTGTGACTCAGAGCTAAAAGGCTGAGATGGCAACATGGCTTATTGGCTCACTGATCCCATTATAGAAAGTAATTATTATTTATTATTTCACATAATGCCAGTGGATGTGGCCAAGCACCATCCTCTCACGCTATCTGAGTTGTCCCATGTATCTGAAAACCACCAACTGCACTAATAGATGTGTGCTCGTATTCAAATGGCTTTCTCTGCTATATTTCTGCACGCCAATCAGACCACAATCCAGCTTTTTCCTTGGCGTTCATATAGACTACTACAGTGACCAGCCTACAGTGTTCCATCTCTCATGATGGGCTGTATCCTTAGAGCAACAGTGCATCGATGGACCTGCTTGTGCCTTATGGAAAGCCTTCTCTGTTCATGGTAGAATTAAACACATAACACTGAATAAGCACAGAGATGTAGGGTACATACAGTGAAGCAAAGCAGAACAGTTCTCAGCAATCGATCACAAGTATGATCCAGTCCTATACAACTAGTAGTATGCTCCTGTTCTCCATTCTCAAAATTCTCTTTTAAAGGTGCTGTAGTGAGAGGGTGCCCTTTTGAAGGGCATACGAAGTCACCAATGAGACATTTAAGCAGGAAGCCGTAAGAGTATTACCTGGAGTGAGGCTTGCTCACACCCTGGAATTTTAAGAGCAATTTTGAAAATGGTCTGAGCAACATAAGGAACTAACACTTAGCTTCCTGCGCAAGAACGGTCTTGTTGGAGTCATTAGGTTTTACCACACATAAATTATTACCAATTAGGGCCTAAAGCTGCTTCAAACCCCAGAATCCTGACTGACTTGTGAGAAGGCAGGCAATTCATTTGCAACAACACTAGAAATACCATAGGATTTATGTGATACCTTGCTGTACTATTCTTCCAAATGTGTGATTCATAGTCACAATTAGAAACCACCAAGGAATACAAAACACCAGAAAAATAGTGCCAGATATTCATCTGATGTCTACTGATGTCAATGCATTGCACTTTCTGCTACGGGGTAGTGCTACATGAAGACAGGCATGTTTGCAGCATACCCACAATACCATTGTATTATGTGACCTGGACTCTTTCAGGTTACTTGTTTCTCTCATTATATGTGGGTATTTGGAGAGCAAATCAGAGATTCCAAGGCTTACTAGTATAAAGTGTCATGAAAGGAATAGGGAAGCATGAATGCCTCTGCACGATCTTCCTGGTTATTGCTTAGATGATATTGTTTTGATAAAAAATACTTAGGCCATAACTGGGAAAGCAATTCCAAAGGTATTATTGTAAAAAGATAATACTTTTACCCTGAGAGAAATGTTGATATTAGAGGAAGGCGTGAGGTAAAACCAGCAGGTGTCAAATCTATTGCAAACAAAAAAGACAAAACAGTAAATGAAAGAATTGAAATAAGGGCTTCATTATATTCAGATTACATGGTTGAAAATTTCCTTCTCTTGTACAACCTGAAGAATAAGTCCAGTCTAATAATCTTCCCAGACAATCGCCACAGCACATTTCACTCCCTGCTTCTACCTTCTCCTTTTACTTTTGCAGTTTTCCAGTCCAATGGTTGTTAAAAATGTACGCAATTATCTACTTGGTTATCTGCTCTAATACGTTGGACACAGTCAATCAATTTTGACTGTATGCACGGTTAAGAAAGCTACAGATGCCTTCATGCCTTAGCTGTTAGCATTCCATTTGTATGCTGGCATATGGAGGGTGTAAATAAGTAGCCAAGTGATACTTTGAAGTAGAAGAGATCACAGCATAGTCATGTGCATATCCTGTCTCCATTATACTGCCAACTTCCTCTTTGCTTTCAGAGATCTATATAATTGGGCAAGCTTTTGTTTTGACTTCAGCTTGTTATTTCTACAGTGCCCCCTGCAAGTATAAACTCATTATTATTGTTACTTTAAAGTTACGCTAATTTATTTTTAACAAATGAAAGGTAAGGAGCCAAATACTCTTTCATCTTAGACTAGTTAGAACTTGCATTATATAGCTCTGCAAGGATGTTTCCTTTGTTTCATTGCATACATCACAAGTGCTAGAAGATGCAGTACCTCTATTTTCAGTTCCCTGTTTGTCACAGGGAAGGAAACCACCTCCAGCTTCCTCTGGAAGATGCACTAACTGAAGGCTTACAGAACCCCACCTGATGTCTCTTTCCCCAGCAAATGCTAATGGCTTCAGAAGAAGGAAGAGACTCCCACTGTTCAAGATCCTATGGGAGTTCGATGGGAGTGCTGTCTGGGGAAGCAGGAGATGAGGTTTATATACTTAAATCAAAGAGATTTGATTACAACTCTTTAATAAGTTGGTTATTATATTAGGAAAGTGACTATTGCTCTAGCATCTTCTTGCTGTGCTAATGTCCTTATGAATTTCTCAAGGTGGGCAGTCTGTAATGAAGGCTGCTCAGGATTTAATGCCTGGAAGTTTGGGCAAAGTGGCAAAAATATATGTACTTGGGAAGTTTTCCTGGTGGTAACTTGTGCGGGAATCAGTCTTAGCTGACAGCTGGGCATCAGCCGGACACACTGAAATCCTAAGGTCTGAAAGTTTTAGGAACTCTTAGATGCTTAAGTAGCTTGAAAGACCTGTGTTTTGAGAAATGTTTGTTATTAGTTTATTTGCTCCCTTAAGAACCTAAATATATTTTAAAATGTGGCTTAGCTTACTCTGAAGCTTCTTTCAAGCGTTGCCTGCAGCTGTTGCTGGTAAGGGCTAGTCCAGACCATAATGGTTATTTTTTCTTCTTCCTATCCATCACAAACATTCCCAGTTAATAATTAACCTTATATTAAAGGATAAGTGACTCGAATTCACAAAAATGAAAACAATAAATTTTGTTTGCTTATTTAATCCCAGTATTTCTGTTGAAATTTCTGTTGGCCAAGTGGATTACTAGTTTAATCACTTGACTAGTTTAATCACTTGTTAATTTACTTTCTGCTCCTGTCACTTAAACACTTGTTGGGTTTTTTTGGCATTGTGTTTTTTGGGGTTTTTTTTTGTTTGGTTGTTTTTTGGGGGTTTTTTTTGCATTCTGATGCATTTCTCAGAACATCAAAACATTTTGAATGGGAATTCTGAAGGCAGAATTTTTTCACTTTGTATTTTGAGATTACATTTTATATCTAAAATCTTTCTTGGCTGGAAAAGTAACAACAACCAACAAACCAACCTGAAAAGATCAAATAACCTTCACTTAAAAACAAACACTAGGCTGAAGAAAATATTATGTTTTCAGTTTCATACCAGCTGGGGTTTTTTCTTTGGTTTGTTTGTTTGGTTGGTTTGTTTTTTTTTTTTCAGTTCAGACACAAATACATCATCTCCATCATTCCCCCAGTTCTGATCTCAACCTGTACACTGCTGCACCACTGCATTCAGTGTCACCTGTTGAACTACTAGCGCCACTCCCCGTTGCATCAAGGAGCACTAAGGAGGTCTTGCATCAAAGTACTGGCTGTGTTTAGCCTGGGCGAGCTGACAAGATCACAGACGACACTAATAAATAGGCTTTCAGATAACGACCATATGCCTTCCTCTGGAACTCATTCTTATAGGACTTAGGTTAAGCTAACACAAGCTATGCTATGTTACTACACTATTTCTGAGATACCAAAATAGTCAAATCTCCGTTGTTTGTGCAGGAGTCAGGGCACAAGACATGCAATATGGCCTGTACAATACCTGAAAACATGTCAACCAGCCACTTGGATCTGCACATTTGGGCTTGGCTATTTGTTATTTTTCTCATTTTTTTTTTTTTTTCTCAGACACAATTTACCTCTAAGCAAAAATCCGGAATGTTTCATCATATTCTATATTAGTAATTGAAATAAACAATCCTTTAATTGTCCAAAAATACGATATAGCCAGGTACAAGAAAGCTAACACAACTGTTTCCAGCCCTTGAAGGGCTGGAATTAGTCCAAATTTATGAAAGATGCAGAGCATCATCTTAGTTAAAACACTACCTAAATTTGTGTATTCGCTAAAATGAGGCCACCTAGAAGATTAAAAGCTTGCTTTTTTTTTTTCCCCTGCCTTAAAACACATAATTACACTCTAATTTAAAACTCTAATTGAGTATACTTGTATTGGTAAGACGTTCTATTTCCCTTTAGGGACAGTATTCCTATTAATCAAACAAGCTGTCTAATCATTTCATGGTCCTTCTTTTTTCCCACCCTACACCTCCATTATAAATGAGAAAATGAAAGCTTTTTAAATTTTTTTTTTAAAGAGTATTTCAATTATATTCTCATAAATTCAGCAACTGAAAATTTTAGTTGAAACAGTAAGCCACATCTTTATCCAGTGTAAATTATCATTACTCTACTGATTTCAATGAACAAAAGATAACTTCGATCAGCTGAGAATCTCACCCACGACGACAAAGTCGCTGAAAAAGTATAAAATTACATTATTTTTTCAAGCTTGAGAATTTGTGTCCTGGCTATAAAAACAAACCAGCTGTGCTAGTATCTTCAATTTTATTAATGCTTTAAGTTTTTTTTAGATTAAACGAAGATTGATGACGTTGCACAAAATAATACCACTCAAATAATGGCTGCATCTTTCTGATTAAGGTGACTATACATTTCCTTAAAGTAGCGGGTCATATAGACAACATTACCTTTCCTTTAGTTGTGTAAGTGACTTTATTTGAACCTTTATTTTATGAACAGATCAAGGGGAACACTTGATGTTATCTCTTTGCCCATAAGTGCATCTTTGCTATCTTTAAGCTTAGCTTTCTAGATCTGCCATCTAGCCAATTGCTGATGTTTGTGAGACTCTACGAGAATACCTCTTTACAATCAGATCTTACATTTTACTGAGTACTTTAGGGTGTCAATATTCACCTGCAGTCACAGCGGCATTTTAATTCTAGGTTGTTAGGAGAGTGCATTGTTTTTCTTCTACCCAATCATCTGGAATACTAGTAAGTCTTGGGGAAAACAAGTATGTGAACTTTTAACTGATCTTCTAAAGCTAAAGAATTAGTTCTGGCTTCTATAGACATTGCATAGTCTTTGAGAAACAAAAGACATTTTAGCGTTTAAGAATTATCTTTTATTATTTTCCATACTATGCCTTCAGGCCTTAGTTCATACGCATTATCTTTGTTCTAGGTTTAAAGCTTTTAAGGAGAAACAAGCTTAATTACATATGGCATATGGAAAATTTGGGTTTTAACCACTAATCTGTGGCTTGTAATGAATTGAATGGAAGGAATTCAAGGCTCTGAAATATCATGTTTCTCATGTTTGTCTCCATTGATTGCAAGAGTTCTAGGATTTCTCAGTAAAAATCATTTGCTTAAATAACAGACAAATGAGCCACCATGAATCTTTAAAGATTTTGAAATCTTTCATTTGTCTGTGTTTTTCTTTTGTAAATATTTATCTGTAAATAACTGAAAGAAAATATTAAGAAGGTGAATAGTTCTTGAAATAATAAAAGCTGTCCATGAAAGATCTATTGAAATTCATTGCTGATAAGCATTAATCTCAGTATTTTCTGCACTGGATGTGGAAAAAAGTACAAATCATTGTTACTTCTATTATTCCTTCTTTCATATTTTTTT
This sequence comes from Eurypyga helias, assembly GCF_000690775.1. NCBI lineage: Eukaryota > Metazoa > Chordata > Aves > Eurypygiformes > Eurypygidae > Eurypyga > Eurypyga helias. The sequence continues at coordinate 52,870 of NW_010270225.1, read as the reverse complement.
TAGGTATGGAAATAAAAGATAAACAGGAATACCCTTCAGAGTAGAGGACCAGATATGCTGCTGAACACGTACATAACTTGGCTAACATCAGGCTGCTTTCTCAGTGACCACTGAGGATCTAGCTCAAGAAATATTACTTTTGCAACACCAGTAATTATTATCCCACTTTCTGCTCTGTCAGATTTTTGATGTATTTGGTCTTATCTTAAACACATCTGGTGGTGAATCTGAAAAGATGGCTTGTTTCAGACCTTGAACCTCCCTGCCTCATACATGGACCCTGAGGAGGTTCAATGTGATTAAGGAAAAATTCCAAGGCTTTAAGAAAGGCTCAAAATGAATATTATTTTGGAACACTAGCCCAAGGCAGCAGTATTTAATTGAATTCATTGAATTTCGGCTAAGGAGACAACTATCTTTCTGACCTGAGGGAGGCCTGTATGTATTAATAACGTCAGTGTTATTAACAAAGCAGCTAACATACCACTGGAGTCACGATAGGAAGTTTTATATTGGTAGATAAAACCCACCTTTGATTGATAAGATTCCTGATCAGTCATTTACAACTTACTGTTGTGACCTCACTGACCCCCACAGTTCTGCTGCATTAGATTTAATTGCCACAGTGTGTAATTGCTATGTGCCAATCTTTCTCACACCCACTGTACACGGGCTATTTGTCATCTGACTGCTTAATTAACAATACAAAATTCCAACTCTATATCCACTTTTGACTGCCTGAGTTCATGATTAATTATTTGCTATTTAGTTATTATGATACTGTGCAAATGAGTAGCTGTCAGCTTAGAAGGAACTGGCTGAAATAGATTGGATGTTTGTGTTACACCCAAGGAACAAACTCAGCAGATTCGTTAGGAATTAAAAATGCAGAAATGTCATCAATAAGAGATCAGTTGGGCATCCAATGACACCATAAAACCATTTAGAGGAACGGTTTAATTTTCACATGTGAACATGGTCATTTTGGAATCCCCTTGAAACACACAGGAAATAGTTGTTAGATGAAGTTTGACAGAGGATGAAATACCAGCAGACTTTGTGTCAGAAGAAGACATCGGTAGGGAATTTATAGAAAAAAAATCTGACATGTCCTAATATTCAGGAATATTGTGTTATTTACCACTGGTTCACAGAAAATAAATTTCGGTTAACTGCTTTATCCAGTAAGAGTACAAAAGATGCACTCTGGGTCTCCTTTTAAAACTTGCAGCTGCTCTATCCCTGCCACTCCCTCCTCCTCTTCTTAACAAACCACAGTGTAATTTCTGTGGCCTTGAAAAACTACTATGAAAAAACTTCCAAATTCTGAATCAAGAAATAGTAAATGATGGCAAGAAACATTAGGGAGAAAGTGGGCACTTATCTACTTTTATCTCAAGCACAGATTTATTTATTAAACTGGCTCAATCAATGACAGATTCTCCATCACATATCAGCAACATCTGTCTTTGCAGGTTTTCTTGAGAGCTCCAAATGAGTAATGCTCACAGCTAAAGAGTAAACCCCTTGTACTGATACCCACTGTGCAGACATCACAGACAGCAACGCACGTCAATGGCTCTCAACTCCGGCATGTTTCTAAAACTGAAACTTGTGATTCTTAACAGTGTCAATATATCCCCTTCCCAGGTGCATTTACTGTCCAGAAAGAGGTGACACTTTCCAATAGTCTGCTTGGATACAACAGTGAAAAACTTGGCTTCTCTTCCATGTCTGGGAATGTGTAAGTGAGAATAGTTTGGGAACATTAGAAGCATCTGCAAGAGGGGTTTTGGCCCCGCCTGTGTCTATGTTGTTGTGACATTAGCAATCTTTAGAACCATCACAAACAGGCTTTCAGGCTTGAGCGCCCTGCAAAGAGGTGGCATCATCAGTATAAGTCAAAGACGTGACATTTCTGTCATTTTTTCAGAATGAACAGGAATGTTTAAGGCAAATTAAGTTCCTATAAGCCTTGTAATGGCTGTGGCTGCTTGTGGAGGGGCACCATTTCTCACTGTATCAGCTCCACAGACACATCACAAATCATACCACATTGTGGGTTCATTTTTTGGCGTTATCTCTCTTCTCACCTAGGCAACTCTCAGATGGATTCAACGCACCTGGTTAGCTTGTATTTATCACTGTTGTGACAGTACAGAAACATATCCTATTCTGCTTGCCATCAGCATCCTTGTTCAGCACAGAGCATGCTTTTTAAAGCCTTCGTATATATCAAAGAGCTTAAGCTGTTATAGATCTGCCACAGGATGTGGTTAAATATATTCTGTGTATTTCTTCTGCAAAGCAAAGACGATGTCATAGGGCAAAATGTAACATTTCATTTGTTTTAGATGTAACAAGATTTCATGGGCAGAGATCATACCACTGAAATCCTGAAGGTTTATGCTGTGTGTCAAGCTTCATTCCCACATACCTAAAACATGACAGAACCTTTCAATTACATGGTGTAAAATATCATCATATAGTGACAATAATGGGAAATGTGAAAACCGTGGCACTGCCTTCTTCATGTAACATCTGTGTTTATAAACTGCACCAAACAATAAAGGATTATGATGTCAGGCTACTTTTGTAATGCGCTTGAAGTCATCAGACAAAAAGGGGTTTTTTACTGATTATTTATGGTCACTGTTTATGAACGATCATCCTTCATCTGCAACTTAGAGCAGTTGAACAGAATATCCAGTTTTTGCCATGATTGCCTAAGGCCAGAAAGCAAATACCAATTCCTGCCCCATTGGTATGATGGTCACTGGAAACACTGGTATTACTGTGCCTGCTCAGATTAACTGTATTGTGAGTGCGTTCAACTGATGGTCAAAATGAACGTCTCACCCCAGATTTAGGAATAACTGGGAAAGAGGATGACCAGAGACAGATTGTCTTCTGCCACAATCCAATCCTAGCTACTCTCTTCTCTTCTGCAAATGCAGCTGCCCTTTTGAACAGTATTACTATGCAAAGTAGGAAAAACATATTGTGATTTTGGCTTTATAATTTTAGATGAACCAGTCAGTTTTCTTAGGTTAGATAATTATCTGTGAGGCTATGCTCTAATATTTTATAGCAACAATGTCCAGACTCTAATTTTATTACTTTGAATGTTTGCTCTGAAGAGCTCTGACGATCAGCTACATCACATGTCAAGGCCCTACTTTCTCCTGGTGTCAAACTGGAGCAAGAAATGACTGTAAGTGTAGCAGCAAGTGACACACACTGTAGTTTCAATATGGATTTGAGCCAGAATGCTTCACAGCTACCTTTATGAAGATTTGAGAATCCAAAACACTTTCATATACATGCATCTCATCTATCTAAGAACAAATAAGAAAACATATAACTGCAAAGACAGTATTTGGATATCAATTCTGAAAATATTTGTGAATTGTTCTTTGTCTTATTTAGCCAGTCCTATTTATGTAAGTTCCTTTACAAATATTATTTCTCTAAAAATTAAAGACCCGTCTTACTATTCAGGCACAAATATTGCATGACTTTAGTAGGTTTACAGCTTCACCTGATGCTTACGTATTTGTGTATAGCATTCTTTTCTTCACCTGCATATAAATATTTCCCTTGATTTATCAGTCTAAACTGATTGAGCTCGTTAGATAATTGAAATTACTCAAACAGTATTTCTAATTCAGTTGATATGATTTTTTTTGTTTTTTTATTGACACTTAGAAACCTTTTGAAATAAAACCAGGCTAATGAAGTTATTAACTTTCTTAAGATAATTATTAGCTTTTGTTGGTTTTGCTGTAATTTGTTTGCAGAAACAGTATTTCTTATAAAGATCCAATTCAGCAGTTGTCTGATTTCTTCCCTTGATCTCAAGCTAGTCTATAACATTGCCAAAACAGCATGACTAGGATTACTAATTCAAAATTTTCCTTTTCCAGTATCAACCCAACCAGACAATCTACTTTCTGTAGAACAGCTGTATTTCTGAGCTGCTTGATACACTGAAGTATTTTCATTTAGTCCATATTCATGCAAAACATTGAGCCACATGCCAGGCCACATAGTCAAAAACTCTATGAATTTAAATAAGCCTGGAGAATAAGGTTTTTGAGAAGCAGGGTTTAATAACTGTTCTTTCTGTGAGCAAGTATTTCTTTTCAGCAAAGGCCCATTCTGTTGTAAAAATGTTTCCATGTCTTTTAGGAACCTTGAGCTAAATTCTGAAGTTCAGATTAATTGCTAATCCTCTTAATTTTAAAGAGTTTTTGCCAAAGATGACAGTGGCCAGAATTTGGTTCTGATTTTTTTCAGCATGAAAAATAACTGGCTTATTATTAGAAAACCATTAATTTATCTCTTTTACCTATCTTTTTTATGATGACAATTACAGTCTCATCTATTTTACTAATTTTAGTGAAAAATATTGCAGTAGTGCAAACTCGTCACCAGCTTTCAATCTCTTAATAAGAAATAACAATCCTATTATTATTAATAATTGAAATAAATGTTTCCATTTTTCAAGTTAAGAAATAAAAAAATAGCTACAACACTATGAAAATGCAGGTATAATAGGGCTCTACTTGGACTGAATCTAAACAATCCTGTAACCTCCATTTATGTATCCACATCTCAGGTAAAAAGTACATATTTCTACTTGTCTTTTCTCCTACACACAGAAGACTTTGTGTTGTATTATGTTAAAGGAGTTCCATGGAAAACTCAAGAGTGGTAAACCTACCATTAAACGTCGACAGTCCTGTGATATCTGAATGTCTTTACAGATTACCAATACATAACATGACTGAGGGTCAAAGCAGCACAGAATAGGAAAATTGCGCAAAGTAGATGTTAAGAGAGTACTTAGACATCAACCAAATATACAGGATTTATCACATCTTAACTCTCTAGAGAGAAATATGCCATTGTTTGGTGTAAATGCAACTAGGGTATAAAATGCTTTGATGGGTATTACTCTTGTGTTTTTATTTAATCATCTTCGGCCTATATCAGATAGTTCAAAATATAGAATGTGAAAATTTGAACTGAAGAACCATGTAATTACCTACGCGGGATTTATTGGACAAGCTCTTCTTTTTTATGTATATTTTGGCCCTCTCTCTTGGCTTACTTGAGACTTGGCCCAGTGCCAGTCAAAATTAATAAAGCCACAGTTCAAGCCTGTGTATTATTTTACTAGGTTTTTATCTAATAAATAAATATTATAAAAGAATGTCTCGTTTAGGAAGCACACACATATTCTTAAACAATGATTAATAGATGCTTCATATTGGAACTCTGCCCATGTTTTGTTTTGTTTCTCCTCTTTTGAGTTTAGAAATTTGGGACTAGATTTCTAGGGCTAATTGGATGCCTAAATTGGGCACAAAAACTCTCTAGATCACACTGAACTCAAACATTGTGCATTGTTGGGTTTTATTTGTTCTGCTTACTCGTTTTCTGGAAAATGCTGCTGTGTTAATACATTTCTTATAACTATACTTCTTAACATTGGACAGGCTGCTCACTTTAAAAACTAAACTACCATCACAAAGTAGATTTGGTTGTTTTATGAAAGTTTTGGAATCATTCACCTGTATTTTTGTCTTATACAAGATTTCACAGAGTCCTCTGATTCAGCTGTGCTTACATACTCATGCAAGTTTCCTCTCTTATCTCAGGCATCAGTTACAAATGTGCAAAACCAAAACACACCGATAAAATAAAATTAAAAACAATTTAAAAAAACCCCAAACAACCCCTCCAAAACCAAAGATGTGTTCAGTGGAATGCTTTTGTGACTGTCCCTGTCTCCTAGATCTGGCAGCATCACAAAAAACCTACTGAAGTAAACATGGGGGATGCACTCAACTTTCAGGGTAAATGGACTTTGGAGAATGATCATGATTACATTTTGGATCACAATATGATTATTTTCAGCTGACAGAGTCCTTCCCAGTCAGTAGAGCAGCCAAGTTGCTATTCAGCTGAAATCTCTGCTACAGCTTTCAACCTGATGTAAATGGAGGTAATTCTGTTAAAGCTAATGCAACTTTAAACTTGCTTAGGATTTATTTTTAGGACCAGTAGGAATACTTCCGAGGCAGAACACTATAATGAAAGATGTCCAGGCTATTGCAATAAAAATATTGTGAGCGTATGATATTTGTATAAGTAAGTGTGAAATGTATTGTTTTGTAGCATAAACACATCTACAAACATGTATGGGGTAGGATGGTGGGGTTTTCTTTGTTTGTTTTTGGCTCTGGTTTTATTTGGGGGGTAGGAGGATGTTCTACTTTTTAGTCACATTTAGCAATCACAAACACAAATAATAGCTCCTTGAGAAACTTAAAATTGCAGCTGCATACAAATTCCACAGGACACATTGATACTGTTTGTCTTAGGCCTAGGTTAAACTTAAGTCACTTTGGAATTTATAAATCAATTCCTTATCTTAATCTGACATGAGTATGCAATGGATTAATTGTATATTATTGTGATGTTTATAAATCAGAAATAAAATTCAGCAGTATGAAATTGGGGTGTGAGGCATGTAAATCCTTTTCATTTACATATATTCCTTTTTGAGAGTAGTGTTTTATATCACCTTGCTGTGCCTACTGAAACCTCAGCCTGCCTTGTCAGGACAAATGGACTACTCCCATTCAACAGGGAGCACAAATCCCCCATGTTCTACTTGCATAGGATTGAATCTTTTGAACCATAAAATAAACCCTAGAAACTGTAAAACCTTTACTAGGAAATTCACTTGTAGAAGAGTTCAAAGGGTGAATCTGCCCTTGTGAGGCTCTTGAGGAGTCAGCTGGATATTTTCTTTAAGGAATAAGAGAAATTATTTATGGAATAGATAAATTAATATTCCATGCAACTAGTTCTTTAAGTACTATTTGGTTTTTTGCTGATAATGTAGAGATATTACTCATAAACAAACTCATGTCAAAATATTTTTCTCCAGATATAACAATGATGAGGAGGGTGAGTGGTTTGAGAAGGCAGAGGACAGTTGCTGAATTGCTTTGCTACATCTGCACTTGAAAACTCCTGAGAAGGGTGAAACTCCTCAGGATGTTAAAGGATCAATGAGTGAACTGAGAGAGCTGGGCAGAGGACAGCAAAACACAGAGACACAAGAAATTCATATCTAGATGGAGATGCCTTGGTAGGAGCATAATGAATGTAGCCATTTAACAGAGATTTTATAGCCAGGGAAAACCTGTTTGTGTGAGTGAAAAGCTAACTCTGCCAAAAAATTGGAGGAGAATTCTTCATTATAAAGCATACATATCCTTTTGGTCTTCCTCTACTGGATTCTAAACCAGATATTAGTCTCCTTCAGGTTTATATGTAATTCTTTCATCTGTGTGTGTGCACACACGTGTGTTTGTGCATATATGCACTTCTGAAAATAAATTTAATGGGTTATATAATTACGGTTCCTGTTGTAGGGTTTTTTTATTAGTTCATGCTGGCAGATAGTTGATATTTAAAGGCCAAACTACTAGCAGATATAAGCCTGACAACAGTAACAGGAGCTGCTGAGGCAGCAGAACTCGGTAAAATATTTCTCTAAGTGGTTGTATTTGTTTCTCTGTCTAATACATATAAGGCTTAAGAAAGTTTCAGGAGGTGAGATGAGGGACTGGGAGATGGCAGCAGCTGGTGCGCTGGGGTTGGAGCAGGTGAGTTGGCAGCTCTCCTCTGGATACAAGGGTGCAATGGCTGCAGAGACAGGCAGCAGAGCAAGGCTCACGAGCCTGATAGGGAGCGCTGAGCTAACCTTAACTATGCTTGTTCCCACTACACATTGTTTTCAAGCATCTCTTCCCAGCTTCAGGATGCATTTTCTTTTCCCCAGCACAATGACTATTTCTATTTGGTCCATACCTGGTGCCCTAAAGCCAGCTTAAGAGGGTTTAACTTAATATTTATACCTGCTTGTAAAGAACCCAGTTTAATTATAGAAGCATAGGTCTATAAACCATCAATATTTTGATGTCACATGTGAGAAACCTTACTCTTTCATATTCTTTTGGTGAACTCTATATTGATATTTTGATGTGTTTCACCACATAAAAATATTCACTGCCTCAGATCTGAATGCAGAACAAAAGGTTACAATGGTGAGAAAATGTGATGTTTAGTGAAGTCAATCATGCCAGGCTGAGCACTTTAAATGCCTATTTTTTTTTTCAGAGAGGAAACTGGATTCAGTATTTATAGATGTCACCTGAAGTTGACATATTACTGCAAGACAGTTCTCCTATTTTAAATGGAAGTTTTATGAATATATTATTAAAAAAAAAGAAAAACAAACTGAAGGTCTATTTCTATTGCCAAGTGTCCTATTTTCTCCTGAACACTTTTTCTCTGTCCTTCCTGCCTAGTAAACATTTAGACAACTAACCCCCAAAAAATGGCATTATTCAGAGCACAGCACAAGGCATATAAGCTAAGGTTTTGGCTAGCATTACAGCCTTATTTCATAGCCATTAGTCATACTAGTGATGTTTCACAGATGTCTAATTGAGGTAAGAATATATACATGCTTACATAAACACATACAAATGTATTATTGTTTTAATATATCTGTTGCTCTTCTAAGGCAAACAAAATAGTCCTGATTATTACAAAAATACTATATGGAAGACCAACTAACTGTCCAAGTCTGAATAATAAGAGACCATCATCTCTTTCAGATTTTGCATTTTAAAAATTATTTATTATTTCCAGGCTTAGGTTTAGGAAAGACAATATCTTATTATAAACAGAAGCCTGTCCATTTTTGTCTTTCTTCAACACAATGAGAAATTGGAAGCACTGCAAATTTTTACTACCAGTAAATGCTCTGAAATCAATGATCTCTATAATCCTTTTTCTGATCTTTAAATGAGTGAAGGATTCATGATACTTCCTAGAAAATCTAGCTTAGGTATCAGATAAATTGGTAAAGATTATGATGCAGTAACTGGTCAGAGAGTGAATTACAGAAAAAAGTGTTATGAAACTGTTGGACTTCCTGGAGCTCAACAGAAGATCTTCCATCTGCTGAAGCCATTCTAGTTTTCTTTTAAACTTGTCCCATTTCCACACCCTACTTTTTCTCAAAGCCTCCTTTGGAAAACCATTCCAGTTTTTTAAAATTTCTGTGAAAAACTGTTCTATTGGAGATCTTTTTAAGTGAACATGAAAGACATGTTAAGAACAGAAGAAAATAATTTAGCTAATAGTAATTTTAAATACACAACTGAAGGAATACAAATGAGAGTCCTGATATAACCTAAACGATGTAACATTGTTTCCTGGAAAAGGAAAACCACCTGTGTTTACTACTAAACTGGAATTGCAAATGGTATGTCCCAAATCCTACATATCAATCAGATAGATATGATACTAAAAAGGACACATCACAAGGTAAAGATGCCTTCACAGAGTCACAGAGTGGTCAGGGTTGGAAGGGACATCTAGAGATCATCTAGTCCAACCCCCAGTGCACGACTCACGCAGTCTCTGCTCGTTATGAACCATTTGAAAGTCACCAGTTCATTTTGTGTCAGTGGCTACACTAATTGCCAGATGCTCTTTTCTGGACCCTACCCCAGAGGGTGTCATAAAAAGATGATGGAAAAGTGAGCCCATTTTTTCCAGTTCTAAGCCAGAATGGCACATGATTAAATCTCTAATCCATACCATTTTCCTACTATACTTTGGTATACTTTTGTAAGGATGGGGGTATCTATAGAACTGGCCAAAGGTTTACAAGATACAACTGGAACTAAGAGAGTCACAAAGTTACAGCTTTAGTGTGAGATGTCTGCCAAAACTACGGAATGCAAATGCAATGGTTTTCGGATGTTGGAATGCAATCTATGATTCTGTATGCATGAATATTTATAAACTGTTCTTAATAATATTGCTGACTGGGTAACTGATTTATTTGAAGGAGGAAACAATTGTTTAATTAAAATGAATGTTTAAATGGAAAAAGCTCATGATTTAATTCATAGCTGGTGTAGCACAACTTTGTTGACTACAGGTTTTTAACTTAATATTGTCAGTTTCTCTTGGAGTATGTTACAGAATTTATTTTATCAAACTCCATTTAACTGATCAATATGTAAATCAAGAAAACTTTCTGCCCTCTGAAATCTGAAAAGAAAGGTGCTGTCTCATATTGTACAGTGTTCTAAATCTGAAACAGAAATTGCTTGCTGCCTGACTTCAATTTTTTCGCAGATAAAAGTCTATTAAATAATGAAAAGTATTGGTACAAACAAAGTGGAAATTAATGTTTTAAAATGGTATATATTTACTGAGATGAAACAGATTGTATTTAATGTATATTAAAAATTTATTCCATAAACAAAACATGATAAGTTTGCATGTTTAATTATTGGGAAAAGCATGAGTATAATCCTAAATTTGAGTTCTAGAATGTGTTTTGAATTATTTACACTGACCTTGGAATATCAGTATTATGGGTTTCAAAGAGGAACACAAAATATGACTGTCTTTCAAGGTAATTTTACAGTTTTAGAAATATACTACTAAAATCAAATTAGCTATTCCCCAGCCGGCTGTCATAAAAAAATGCCTGCACACGTTGATGCAAATGCTCTGCATATGTTCCTAAAAAAATACAAGCATCATACTATGAAGGACTTTATAACGTAAAAAGACTGGGCTTTGCAGTTGTACTGTGAAACAATGTGTTCATTAGGATAGGAATTAAACAGCTCAGAAAGACAAGGTGTCAGCTACCTTTCTCTGAATAACTTAAGTGTATTTGTAAAATCAGACGCAACTACTGAATGTTTTAGGAGACATTGTGTCCATATGGTCCCTCACACTGCTGGAGCACATGCGCTGCAGAACAAGGAGATTTTTATTATTATCATTGTTGTTTTCCTTTTGATACTTCTTCCAAGCTTTGCCACACGTATGTGCACAGTAGATTCCTCATTTTTTTACCAAGCATGCCTTGTTGTTAATACGGCAGTAACTCAAAGGGAAAGAATGATACTGAAGGCACAGAGGACTGCATATGGGTTACATAGCTCTAAGCATCAAGATTAAAAGGCTTTGGCCTGTGTAAACAAATTAATAGCTTTTTACTGACATATGGTGTGCCCAGGGGTACCTCACCAGTAGTATGATGCTATGTATATACACTCATATATATCAGGGTCAACTTGCCACATTAACATAACTCCCCCAAAAGAAGCAGAAGACACAAGACATGGAGGAAGCATTTGGGCAGCTCAACCACCTCAGCATGCCCATCCTGATAACACAGTGATTCCTCGGTCACTGTGCAGAAAATCCACTGAATCCCATCAGCACAGCTGGTGAAGCTGTATTAATACTGTGCCTACTGAGGGCAGATTTCCCATTTAACATGCCTGTGTCCTGTGTGCCCATTCCTCTCTGGAATATTAAAGTTTTGGGAAAACCAGTGACATGAGTTTAAGTGCTGTGTAGTCCCAGGGCCAGTGTACGTATGGGCAGTCACTTAAGTCTGATCCATTACCCAACTTCCCAACCCAAACACCTGGGAAACCTGCAGTTTTGCGGTCCTTTGCAGCCTGCTGCGGTTCGTTGCAACTCCCTCAGTGTGACAGAAACCATGACTGCTTCCCAGTTTACAGGTCGATGCCTACAGCTCTGCAGAAGCTTCTGCTGAACTCAGCCTGGGGAAATGACCTGAGCACACACTGCTCTCATTCCCACAGGGTGCACAATCCTGTCATAGGCTGAGCGAGGGCTCATCTGTGTGACAGACCACCACACTCTCTTCTTTCTCAATATCTAAGTGCAGATACAACCAACAACAAAATCCCCAGTCTTGCAGGCTTTTCCTGATTAATTTCCTAGTCAGTAAGAAGTTGGAGGAGTCATAAATCAAAGTCCTTTGTACTTTGATACATTTGCCTCAAAAGATCATATTCTCCACAGTGATAATACAAGTACGAAATATCTATGATGCCTGGCATCATAACACGATTGCAAACAGTAATGTCAGTAACTCTGTAAAAACCGTGACACTTTAAGATGTTAGAAAAGCCTTGTTAAGTTTACAAAATGAGTCAGAAAAAGTTGGGATACAGAATTCTGCCTTCCTTTACAGGCACAATATAAATATTCTTATATTTCATATCACCTCTTGTCTTTTCTTGCAAATATTTAAGTCAATTCACTGGAAAGACTCAATATTCAACAGTTAATGTCAACACTAATTTAATTTTCTCCCCCTCTCATCCTCACTATTTAATTGTCTGATATTTCATTATAAGAGAAATGCACTACAGGTCATCTTGTGATTTTCTTGCATCAATTTTTAGTATTATAAAATGTACTGAATGATGTAATAAAGCATATATATCTAAATAACTGTAAGCACCAGAGCATGATATTACATGCATTTTTAAGTGGAATCTAGCTCTCTGACAAGCAAATAAAGATTGGACTCGCTTTTCACTACCCACTAAAGCACTGTTTAAGTGATTCTTATTTAAAACAGAATAGGCTTTAATGAAAGGATACTTTAAATTACTGAGATAGTCTATGGAAGAGATCTTTAGACAGTGTAAATCTGACAAATCGACATGTAGAGGAGTTTTAATGGTGGCTCTTCGGAGTGAAATATTCTGAGTCTATACTGCTTCTTGAAGAATAAACCATTTCCTATTTGACACTGAAATAGCTGGATGTGGATGGAAGGTGCAGGCATTCTAAAACCTGTTGAACAAAACAGTTGGCTTTGCAATCACAAAATTTAACAACAAAGAAGAAAAAAAACTTTAGGAATACAGCCCACTTTCAGGAAACAAAGGCTACTCATCATTAATAATGCTTCTCTCTTTCCATTCAGCTACTCATCATTAATAATGCTTCTCCTCTCTTTCCATTCTGATTAATATCATGATTTGCATTAAGCCATTCATACAGCTCACTAATTTACTTTTCCAACCCTAAAGTTTTAATAGTCTTACACTTCTAAAGAACTTGATGAAAAAGAAATAGATAGAAATTGATGAAATTTATGGTCTAAACCTGTCAATAGGATGTTCCTGTATTTTTATTTACACAGGGGTCTGCTATTTCAGAGCATCTGACTGTATTTACAACCGTAAACTTACGAAATACACTCTCTTCTCATTCTTTACATTTAACTCCTGGTAAATCTATGCAGGCTATTTAAGAGAAAGCATAATTTTAATTGTTCTTTAATAGAATTATTTCAAAAGCCGGGTCTAAGTTTACTGGACCAGATTTTAAGATATTTTATGTTATTCTAAATTAATTGACTTAAGAAAAGATGCACCAGTTTAGACCAGCTAAAGTTCCGCTCAGAAGTCTGGCCACTGACTTTCATGTATCTGTCAATAAACAAATAAATAAATATTTTTTAAAAAACAAAGTTCCAAAATGCGTGCATGTTTCAGATTTTGTTTACTTTGTCTGATAAGTTTGATATGATCATCTTTGTAATCTGATGATTACAGATCATCAGAGGGCTGGAGCACCTCTGCAATGGGGACAGGCTGAGAGAGTTGGGCTTGTTCAGCCTGAAGAAGAGTCTGGGAAGACCGTCCTGCAGCCTTCCAGTACCTGAAGGGGGCTACAAAAAAGCTGTGAGGGGACTTTTTGCAAGGGCCTGCAGTGACAGGACAAGGGGTAATGGGTTTAAATTGACAGTGGGGAGGTTTAGATTGGATATCAGGAAGAAGCTCTTCCCGAAGAGGGTGGTGAAGCATTGGAACAGGTTGCCCAAAGAAGTTGTGGATGCTCCATCCCTGGAAGTGTCCAAGGCCAGGCTGGATGAGGCTTGGAGCAACCTGGTCTAGTGGAAGGTGTCCCTGCCCATAGCAGGGGGGTGGGACTGAATGGCCTTTAAGGTCCCTTCCAACCTAAACCATTCTGCAATTAGATGATAACTGGCCCATAATGTCTTCTAATCTTTATCACATGGAAAGATGAAGATAGAGCAATGACAATATTCTTTGGTGTTCACCTGACATAGACAAAATACCTCTAAAAATGTAAATTTACATGCCATTAGTGGTTACAGACTTGTGAACTGTGCTTAGAACTGGAAGTGGCAGACCTCTTGTGCCACCTTCTAAGATTCTGCTCACTGAAACATAGCTAGTAAGAATCCCCTTCTAAAGGGAACATCCATCTACCATTCATATTCTTTCATTAAGTTACAAAAAGTTGCAATTTTTAATTTTCGTACATATAAATTCAGGAATCAGATCGCTTAATGAACAGCAATAAAACCAAAATTTTAATTCTATGATCATGAAAATATTTGGAAACACCATTCTTATAATGAAAATGGGTAAAATTAACCAAATTCCTGCTTAGGAAATTATTTAGTGATAGTGATCATGCATTTTGAAAAAGTGTAAAAGAAGTGGACTTATTTATCATCTGATTGGAAAAGTCAGATCATGGTTCACTTAATTCATTTCAATCAGGAGTATGAGGTTGGAACCTAGTCTTGTACTGACACCAAGACAACCGAGGCTAAAAGCAACCAAAAAAGTCAAAACAGAAGAGCTAGTTATCAAGGAAGAATACAATCAAGTTGCATGGAAAACTAAGACAACTCTGAAGAAAGAAGAATGAACTATGAAATGAAATTAAACAGCTTATAGCCTGGGATCAAAAGACCCAGCAGATAAGTGCTGTCCTGAAAGGGCAAAAAAAGGCAGCTGATGCATATAGTTGATAGATGAAGCCCTGCAGTGGAGTGGCAAGTGCAAGATGAAGGAGAGCAAAAAGGAGGTGTAACTCAGCTGTAACTCAGAAAGCTGAGTATAATAAAAAGATAAAGATCAAAGAAAGGGACAAGGAAAAAGCATATCTTGAGGGACTAGGATCAAAGAATGAGGCATGAGAAAGATGATATCAAAAGAAAATGGATTAGTCCCAGGTCAGTTGGAAAATATAGCGACATCTAGAGGTAAAGACATTTCAAGAGGAAATGACCCTACGTTTATCTGAGTAACGCTGTGATAACACTAAAATATGGAGTGGAATAGTAGACTGAGGAAAGCAAGTGAATTAAAGAGAGTCCAGCAGGGTTGTCTGAATGGGAAACAATCTGAAAACTGAAAGATTAAACTTTAAAAAGTGTTAGGGAAACTGTTGTGATAAAACATATACTTTTGAAAAATATTCAAGAAAGGTGGTTTTAGTGCATAAAAAAATGGGTCTGTAAAGCAGACTAAAGGAAAGAAATGAAAAGTTTCAAACACCAGGAAGGACTGAATAGGTTTCAGAAAATACAGAAAAATGATATGGTATAAAAATATGCACAGATTAAAATATCCATGTAACTTGTCCAAAACTGAAAACAGTGAAAAGGGTAAATTTTGGGTTTATAATGACTTTTGGATGGACAGATAAAATAAGAAAATAATCCCTTGCAGGAATAGTTCACACAGGAAGCAAGGAAGTTCCTATATTGTCCAGACTTTATATTTCATTAATACTCTAGTAAGCATGTTCACCAAAATCCCTTACTAACACCACTCATTCTTTACATTGTCATGGTTTCAGGAATGCATTAAAAACAAAGAAAAGAAGGAAAAGGATTTTAAAAAAACTCGGAAAAGTTCCCATCTAACATGTCTATATCATTCAGTGATTCCCCTAGTGGTCTTTAAGTTCCCTCTGGGTGGCATATTTTAAGTTTAGGGCAAGTTGTCTGCTGGAGGTCAGGTTTTTAATTTCATATTGTGGCTCAACTCAATACTCAGTTTGGCTGCTTGGCTGTGTAAATGTCTGCTAAGAGCACTATATGTTGTTACTGTTAAAAAAATATGTTGCTCATGGATATATAAGGCATAGAATTCATCTATAAATGTCTCTCTTGCTAGAGGTGTTGAAAATGTGGCCCAGTTTGTCAAAAGCACAGCTGCTTTCCTTGGGGATTCAGAATGCTCATAACAAACAGATTTTTTTATGAATTTGTGAGAACACCCTGAGGAAAACAGCTGCATTATTACAGAACCCATGAAATCTCAGACAGGTCTGAACTATTGTATTTTAAAACACTGCTACTTTAAAGCCTTTTTATTTTCAAGTAATATCGTTATTTTATTTGATTTCTAAAAAAGATATTTTAGAGAAATATGTAATGGTGATTATTTCTACTTGACTGGGACAAAACTGCTAAGGCTGAAAGACCTTGACAGTTGATCTCACCTGTTCAAATGGAGACAAATCAATATGCTACACACAAAAAATAGTGTTGGTTTGTGCCGTTAGGTAATGTTTTCCACCAAACACTCAGCAATTGGACTGGGAATGAAGCGATCCAAGAGGCTACCCAGATAGGTGGAATCACCTCTCAATCGTTCCACTACTCTCTATTTACACAACTAAGTCAACAGATTCAAGGCTTACTTCATGGCTGACATCCCTTATAGCAAACTCCTTACTGAGAATTCCCTCTGAGGAATACTCACTACCTTCTTCTGTAGCCCCTACATAAGGTTTTACTGTCTTTTTATCTTTTTATTCACAGAGCAATGAAACTAAGATATAGGACCTTTCTCGCTCTGTTGTACTCTGCTGTTTATGTGACCTTTTCAGATTCACTAGCACTTCCTTAACACCTAGGTATTTATGCATAGAGGCACAAGAGAATGTTTCTAACACTCTTCACAAGAGATATGACACTGGGCTCACTCAGTCCTCCTCAGAGGTGCTGCATCTCTGCTACAAGAGCCTTGATAAGAATTGGCAATGGATCCTATATGAGCTCATTCATGTGCACAGTTGCTTGTATTTACAGAAATACATAAAAAACTAGTCACTAAGGCAGGAAGTGTGGGGTGATATCCCAGAGATGTTTGGTACTTTGAATTCTCACAGCTGTGATATATAAAGCACTTGCAGACTCTGCAGGTGAAGAATGCTCTGGAATTGCATAGTAGACTTTGCAGAAAGAAACTTTCTCTGCAAAGTTTTGAAAGGAATTGTATTTGGCTTAGGCAGGTAGACCATTTTTTGATAAAGTTTATGCCTCTGTCTATATATCCAGAAATTCTCTATG
Source organism: Eurypyga helias (assembly GCF_000690775.1). NCBI lineage: Eukaryota > Metazoa > Chordata > Aves > Eurypygiformes > Eurypygidae > Eurypyga > Eurypyga helias. Next base: position 35,793 of record NW_010270225.1, on the reverse strand, counting down.
GGCACAAGACAAAGGATGATGAAAGATGGTAAAGTCATTTCTTCCTAAATATGTCCTAAAATATATCTGACAGGACCATGACATGGTAATTATAGGCTACGAACAAGATAAAAAATAGCCAGGAAATAAATTAATACTATTTTATTTATATACAGCCTATTTAATTAATTTACAGCCAGCAGGAGAATTAAATGGCTGTAGGTCTCTCTGCCATGGCAGACATGAAACTTATTCAAGAACAGTGATCCTGAGCCTGATCATTAAAATTGAGTCAACTATAAATCATCTTGCACTGTTACAAAGTCTGGCATCATATGGCCCTGTTGTGCTGAGGTGTTAATTTAATCAGTCTGATACCAAAACTTGGCTCCAAGCAGTATGTGTTTGGCAGGTACATTTTATAACTACTGCTGGTGAAAGCTCCATGACCTAAATTGCTACTGTAAGCTCCTGTAATTCATGGAGGTTTTTTTTTTAAAGGTTGGTTCTTTCTACCCAGCCACACATCATTATGTAAATATAACTGTGCAGATCATTTTTCAGTTCCTTATGCCTTTACACTGAGAAATCCTAGAATGCTCTAGATCAAGGTTTTCTTGGAAAAGATGAAAAATAAAAATCTTAGAAAGCAGTAGGGTGCTAGGGAACTCTTAAAATGGTTCTGAACAGAAAAATTCCTATAAAGCAGTTTTAAAATACTCAAATGCAATAGGAAATTCCTCAAAAATGCAATAGGAAATTCCTAAATGCTCATTGAATATCCTGTAAAATTTCAAGATTAGTGAAATTGCAGAAAGCACATCAAAATTCCTCAAAAACATTCAAAAAATTTTAGAAATGTTCTAGAATTTGGAACTGCTAGAAAGCAGTGGGAAATTTTTAGAAAGGTTATGGACAGAAAAAAATACTCAAAAGTACCTGGAGATTCAAAGAAAGAAAAGTATATTTCCCAGATATGTTCTGAAATAAGAAATTCCTGACATGGTCTGGGAACTACCTAGAAAAAGAGTAGATAAATTTCCTAGAAAACAGAGAGAAATCCTTGGAAATCACAAATGCCTAGAAAATTCCTAGAAATGTTCCAGAAAGCAAAAATTTACCTTAAGTCCCCTGAGTCCTAGCCCAGTACAGCATTTTAAATTTCACTGCTTCTTGTTAAGTTGGTACCTATAGGTTTAAGACTCAATTAAATGGAATTACCCTCAGAGATTTTATCATGTCAAGGATTTTAAAAACTGTTTCTTTTTTTGGACAAGGCCTTTGTACAGACATATTCTCTGAGGTAGTTGCATTTAACCAGAATTCTAATCAAGTAGACAATATATATTTTCCTTTAAATATTTATTCTCATGGTTCATTTATTTAAAGATTTATTTCCATAAAAGCTGAACACTATCAAGTTATAAAAACACAAGGTGAATGGAACTACATAGTAAAATAAAACTACCTAGGAGTGGAGTGAAAAAAGACTCAAGATGAGATTTATCTCCTGCTCCAGCCATGCTGCAATTATCATCTGTTCTAGTAAGGTGTGCTCGTCTTGGCTGGGATAGAGTTCCTCACAGCAGCTGGTATGGAGTTGTGTTTTGGATTTGTGCTGGAAGCAGTGTTGTTAACAACGGGATGTTTTAGCTGTTGCTGAGCAGTGCTCACACAGAGTCAAGGCCTTTTCTGCTCTTCATCCCACTCCACCAGCGAGTACGCTGGGGACAAGAAGTAAGGAGGGGACACAGCTGGCCCCAACTGACCAAAGGGACCTTCCATACCATATGGTGTCATGCTCAGCATATAAATCTGGAGAAGAAGAAGAAAGGAAGTGGCATTCAGTGGTGACTTTTGTCTTCCCAAGTAACCATTACATGTGATAGAGCCCTGTTTTCCTGGAGATGGCTGAACACCTGCCTGCCAAGGGGAAGTGGGGAATGAATTCCTTGTTTTGCTTTGATTATGTGACTGATTTTTGCTTTACCTATTAAACTGTCTTTATCTCAACTCTTGAGTTTTCACACTTTTCTGATTCTCTCCCCCATCCCACTCTGGGAGGCTGAGTGAGTGGCTGTGCGTGGCTTGGTTGCTGGCTGGGGTTAAACCACGACACATGAAACAGACAATTAGATGACCTACCTGGTAATTGGAATGTTTATTTTTTGCAATTTATTAAACATAGATGTTTTATGTATATAAACATAACATTTATGTACATAAAATTATATATTTAGTATAATGCCTATATACACACGCAGAGTGCGTACATATACGCACACTGTAAAGAACAAAAGGCTTCCTGCTTCCATTACATATACTTCTATAGGGATTTGGTAATATAAAACTTCATATACGTATGTAGAGTTTTACAGTAATAGACTTTCAACATTACTCAGTGCATTCCAAGTGACCCGTAAGAATATCAATTTTCCAACTAGAATAAAACTGGAACAAGCCTGGAAGTTGAGGCATTCAGGGTGGGAAACCTGTAGAGTCTTCCAATCCAGGATCAAAGTGCTCACTGCATGGCTAGCTAGCCTGGGCAGTGTGCCCACTGTAAATGTTTGGAAGATAACAAAGTGGCCTGCCTGCCTGGTTTCCATCGTAAGTGTTAATTAATTCAACACATTCCAGCAGAAAATTTGCCCTCTGACTTTTCTATGTGTAGGGATGAAATGGAAGGATTTGGTAGATACTGTATTACTTATTGTCTGCACAGTTTCACCACAGCATTGAACATCCTCAGCCTTGTTTCTTTTTGTGTGCATGTTAGATTCTATCCTTGTACCTAATAAGGATAATTACTGAGTCTGGTAATGTAGGTGTAGCAATTGAAAAGACGTTATTAAAAAAAATTAATATGATGGTAAGAGAAACTGTTTTGGGTTTGGTTTTTTTTCTGCTTTCATACCAGTTTTTCCTCTGATAATTTTCCCCAAATGTAGTCTTGATACAAAAAAGCTTGTAAATAACTTGATTGTAAATTTATGTTCATATAAAGCTTCTTTACCTCCATAAGAAATCAAATCAAAACTTAACCATTTAGAGAAATTCTGAAGTAATGGCTAAAGACATTATTAATTGTGTTTTATGTGTTATCATTCAAATTGCCATAAAGCTTCTAAATTAAGAGCTGATTAATGATTAGTGAGGGCGACACTGTTGCTATGGGAATAGAAATGGCATAAATCTACAAAAAAGTACGCTCACAGCTCCCAGTGCCATTCTACCAGCCTGTCTAGCCCAGCTACAAACAAAACAAGACGGCAGAATTAATTCACACCATGAAATTTATCTTTGGAACAAAGGTCACATTTAATTGTAGAGAAGGTAGAGGACTGTTCATAGACTTCAGTGGGATTCCCAGACACATGTAACTGATTTAGAAGCACAGGTCCCTATGGCTTTCAAATGTATGTCATGCTCTAAGTCACCTAGACATTTTTTCTACTGACCTTGATTCACACGTAGATCAAGATAGGCCCAAGAAAAGATGAAAAGCAAAAAACCACACCAAATAAAATTGCACAAGTAACCAAAGTGAATTGGAACCTACTACCTGCTTTCCTGTTTAGTTACAGATTAGCGTTTGTACTTTCAATAATGAAAATTAAATTGACAGACCTGCAGGCTGAGAATTGTGGACGTAGATACGAGCCAGTCACTGGTTTCAAGCAGATCTTATACTCCCTAAAGGTTCTTTTTCATATGCTTTGGATGGGATGAGAAAAAGGACCTTGACATTTTTGGCGAATGTCTTATGTTTAGGTTACACAAAGTCTATGTTTTTGAACCATGCTTATTCATTATGAATATAATGCCATCTTCTGTTAAGCCTACTGTTTATTTTTAAAATATAACAGCAATTCAATAGTGAATCAAAAGCACCCAAAAACATAGCTTACAGGGAAAACAATATTTTTCAAAAAATAAGCAATTCTTAAACCAAACCATGAGTCTACAGTTCAAAATATTTTGGGAAAGAAAGAAAAAGAAAAAAAAAGAAAAAAGAAAAAAAGACTCCTGATTTTTTTAATGTCAAAAGGATATGTGGGACTGAGGATGAGTTGGCATTCAAAAGTGTTTAAGATGCATGATAAAATAGCTTTAAAAATAATGTTAAAATTAGACAAAACCAACTGAAATGCTTCAAAACTACACTACCTCAAAAAAAGAACAGGTTGCTTCAGTCCTTTCTCATTCTCTTGCCTGACTGTTGCTCTCAAAACCATCAAGATTTTCTTCCCCAACTTTAACCAAAGGCAGGAGGAGCCTGTGTCAGTTATTGTCTCTTAATAGGTCTCAGTAGATAATAAGGGAGTACAGTATTTTCCCTTTTTTGCTCATGTAAGACTGTAAGCCCACTTTTGACTGAAAGGCAGGAAGTTGCCTGAAATAAAGTTGGCAAAATTTCATGTTTGTTAAAAAAAGCTGACTAGTGGCAGTGAAAACAGGAATTAGCAGCAAATTATTTCAGTCCAAGAAGTTGATACCAACACTCAGTCCACGAAGTGATCAGAAGTAGAGTGTAAATTAGTGCGAAACCAAAAGATTGTCTCTTTCATTCTTCATATCCTAAAGTTTTCTCTTTAGTATCTAAGAAGAAATTATTACATTTACGTTTTCTGTCTATTGTTATTTTAATCTTGGTCAGTATTGATACTTGATATAATGATCCTATAGTTTTCGGACATTATTAGGGGTACGGCATATAGCTTAGCTTTATGTAAACACTTCATTATAAAGAAAGCTTCTGTGGTAGCAGACTCAGGGAGAACCTTCCTTTGCTCCCCAACAAAGGTGTCACCTGATCTTTTGCAGAAAAACTCTTTAAGATGCTGCATTTAAAGAAACCTCGAGTCCATCAACCAAGTGATTGAAATCTTGTAGTCAACAGGCTCTTTATGAAAGACAGGGACAAAGTAATAAGCTGATCAGTAAACTGAGGTTTGCTTGAACCAGTAATAGGAGAGGAAGCGTCAGAAAACTCTTAAGAAAGAGAGATTAATGGGATAGAAATCAAAAAATAGAAATGCTTTAAACTTTGTATTTGAAGAATGGCTGGATCCAAAAGCAACACACACTGCTTCTGAGGGTCTCTGTGAAGACAGGAGGGGAAGCCTGCCACTCCCTGCAACAATATTTCATTGTAGTTCTTTCCAGTCTGTCATAATTTATGTGAAAGACTGTAAGGCAAGTTCAGGGCCAGTGATCAAAACCATACATGAGTTATGGTCCCTGCTTGTGCCCTTGCTGGCCTTAATTTAACATGGCCTCACAGTCACATTCTCCCAAGCACTTTTAACCATCCACCTTAAAAGATAGAGCAATTAGCCTAGTAAAAAAAAAAAAAGAGAGAGAGAGAATGACTACATTCCTGAAACATCTGGAGAAGAGGCCTTTACTCAAAGATGTTTGCAGACAGTGGGTTGCCTCAAATGAGAAAGAAAGAAAAAATATGGCTTTGATTTATATGAAAATAAACTTTTTAATAAAACAAATGTTATGACTTGAACAAAGACCTTCATATCTTGAATCATAACAGAAAGTGTGTTTAGAAAAGTTCTACATTTGAAGAGGAGTTAGGACTCCTGTTATATAACTTGTGAAACAACTACTGAAGAGATTCATATCTAAGAACAGGAAAAACCTACTTAGTTCATTAAATATCGTTCTCTGCACATGCAGGTTTCCTTTTTCACTGAAATATGCTCATTTAAGATAAATATAGAATTTAGAACTTCCATTATTTTTGAGGGAGAATATTGTTCCATACTCGACATGCTACAGCTGTATTTTGTGATTTTCTAATAGCATACTTAAAATTTTCCATTATTAGTTTTCACCAGGTTTTCTTCCCATGTGTCACTCAATTTCCTTTTTCTTGGTTCTTCTCTGATTTCTATCCAGCTAAAACAGTCTGAATCAACCCAGGCATGGTGACATGCAAAGGGAGCTACACGAGGCTATCCTACGCTGTGATTCTTGCTGACACTTGAAATGTACCTCTGCCACTGATGCTAATTTTAATATGAGCTTGCAATGATCAACAAGATTATGGCATTACTTGCTTCAGTATTGCTTAATCTTTTTCATTTCCAGGTACTCCATCAAGTGACATTGAGTAATATTAAAAAAAAAACCCCAAACAACAAACAACAACAACAAAAAAACTATGGAATGATTCCATATGATTTCTTTTCTTTACAATAAATGGACATCAGAATAAATATATGCTGATACGATTCCCCTGAGTCTATGCACAGTTTAAAAACCTCCACAGTTTGGTTCTGACTGTTAATAAACAAAATTATGTTTGTATTGCTATGGAAATTCAGAAAGAAAAGCTTAAATGAATCAGTTTTGTTCTTTGTTCACTACCACCTAAAAGAGAAAAATTCTAAAGGCATTGTTTCCAGATATTCTTGTTTTCATTGTATTTGAAATGAGGATATTAAATGTGTAGTTCTAATAGGTTTTTCACTACTAGAAATACCTGGACTGGACAAGACTAAACTGATTTCATTTTGAACCTTTGTTTACAGTGAATGAAAGTAACTGCATTTTTATAACAGACTTTTGTTTGAATAACTGGAATATTTTCTACACTTTGTCCACATAAAGCTTGGCTCTAGAGACAGAAAAAAATATATGCATCCCTTATTTTTGTGTATACTGAATCTCAACAACAATTTTTCATAACACTGGAAATGTAGGGTTTTACTGTAGCTGTCTTTTGGGGTTGCAAATTGTTAACATCTGCCTTTCAGTATCATTTTTTACAATAGTCTGCTCTCTCGATATCCTGTTAATGACTGTAATTTTCTAGTCAGCTGCTATCTGTCAAGGTAGTTTAAAGGTCACTTCTTGCTATGTATTAGAGAACCTCATGTAGAAAGTGGGCATGGGTTCTTTACAGCAAATAGAGCTTATGCTTGGGTTTGCTTTGTGTTTAAAAACAAGGAGTTCAGCAGCCCCAGGTCACACTGATCTTTCATTTTCACTCTCCTTTGTTGCTTGATCTTTGGCCATACACTTTTCTGTATGTGTTTTTTTCTAGTGACAGCTCACTACTTCTTTTGTTATGCCTGCTGTATTCATAAGACATTCCTTACTCATCTGTAGCTGGTAACACTCTCTTAAGCCAGAGATGTAGGTTTCTCACCCACCTCTCCCACAGTGATCTCATTTTCTTGAGTTATTAATTCAATTACAAACGTCATTGGACACATGCAATCTTTTCAGTGATGTTTACAAATGTTATGCCATAAAGAAAATGAAGGTGTTTGTGTATTTATAGCTTCATTTCTATGTGTTGGATTAAACTTTTTAGTGGTGACTAAAAGAATGATTGCACATTTACTTTGGGAACACCTGCTGTTCCCCCTATTCCACGTATTCACTAGTACAATTTAAAGCTGAATGTGTGTGTTTCCCCCATAGCTAAAATTACACAAAAGTAATGAGAACATGTTTAACCTGTTTATATGTTTGAGTGAAAAGACAGCCTTACATGAGGGATTTGATTCACATTTGAGGCATACTTAGCTGTAGGAATTAAGATGCTATGCTATCCCTCTTTTGAAAGCGGAAAACACCTCACCAAAATACAGAACTGCTGAGGTTGGCAGGGACCTCTGGAAGTCATCTGGTCCAAGCCCCCAGCTCAAGCAAGGTCATCTAGACCAGCTACTCAGCACCTTGTCCAGTTGGGCTTTGAGTATCTCCAGGGCCAGAGACTCCACCACCTCTAGTGTTCAAGCTCCCATCCAGTAAAAAAAATAAAATTCTTATGTTTAAGCAGAATTTCCTGTATCTCAATGTCACAACCTTTTACAGTTATGCATTCATCTAAACTCTAGTCATTAAGAAACTGAGTTGTAAAATACAGAAAATGAGAGCTGAATTAAATTTATTCAGCACAATTTACTTCCTTGAGCCTTATCAGCAGGGTATTAATCCAGCTGCCTTTTCAGTGAATAGAACTGACCTGATCCCTCTACTCAGCTGTGAGAGAATTGCATCCTATAGATGAAGGACATGACAAGCAGTTAAAGACAGTGTTGGTTTTTCGTCATGGTTTCCTTTTTCCTTAAAATAAGTCCACAACATAAAAACTATACTAGACTTCTCCTGAAACTTTCAGTTCATAGTTCACAGATGAAAAATAAATTGCCTTCATTTTTCCAGACTAAGCTTTATATATAATATGATCTCGTATTATCATCATATTCCTTTTAGGTTAAAATTCTTAAACTGGGACTATATCTCTGCTGCCAAGATTCTATCGCATCTAGCTGTTGCATTGACTTGTATTTAAGTAAGGTCTTAATCATCACAGACACCTCCCTATAGGGTTTTATAGCTGTAAAGTCTGTCTAAAACTGGTGAGGCCTTGTAACTTGCCTTGTCCTCAAAACTTCAGTTTGTCATCTTCATCTGTCCCTCAAATTTAGGTGATGAAGCTGACCAGCTGGTCTGTCTAGGCCCCCTTTTAACAGGCAAAGGAGTGACCTACTCCAAGGTATCTGTTTGTATAAAAATCTGATCTGATCCACCCTCTGAAGGGGCCTCTCTCTTTCTCTCTGCATTGCTTACAGAAGGCATGTAAGGAGATTAGCAAATTAAATTTTTTAGATAAGCTGCATACGTAGTTTTTTCCTCCTCCTTGTCCTTAACTCAGGCCTGTGGATCCCACTACGATTAGTGCATATAAGTAAGATGTTGTAATATTGAGAATTACATTCCATTTTTGGTGTAAGCTCTGAGCCTCAGAGCAGTAGTTTCTCTTCAGTATGCAAACTTTACAGTATGTTTGCAGCACTGAAAAACAGGAGGCTGGCAAACCTGTATGTTCAGGGGTCCACAGACCAGCATGCTAACAAATTCCAGAGTCTATGAAGGCATAAGCACTTCATGAATTGAATGACTGAAAAGTAGGAGAGAGATCTTTCACTTTTGAGAGGATACCTAAGGACTTCTGTGTTTAAAAACTCCTACAAGAAGTCAAAATAGATGTGGACATAAATATGTTTCACAATTCATAAAAAGAAAGATACTTCTGTTATAAAAATGCTTCTATTGAAATGAAAGTTGTTTGCACAGACAATCTCTGAAGAAAAATAAGGCATTGTCAAAGACATTCACTATGGTAATCTAAGGCAATTTACCACCTGAAGAAGAATCACCACAGAAGGAACCTGGGCTAATCTCTTCCTGGAAACTTTTTCACATTAAGCCACTGACCGAATCTTTCAGTGTAACCAACAGGAGCAGGATGTAGAATGCTTTGCCCAGCAGTTGAATGGAAATGATGAATAATAATAGATTTTAGACATTGAAACTAATATATGCAGGAGTTGGTGCTCTGGGACTAAAATGAATTCCATAAAATCGCTCACTTGTTAGCTGAATGGCATTAATGACTGACCTTCTTAATCCATATTCAGAAACTCACAGATCAGAAAGGTCATCTCTAACTGCCACCACCCCTTCATATACGTATTCTACATCACGCTTACAAATGGATTGTTGTCTTCAGGTTAACAGAAAACCAACAACAAGGATATCATTATTTCTGGGAATACACTGTCTTGAGAATGATGCAGGTTTTGTGTAGTAATAAGCATCTGAATATTCCTTGCAAAAGCAGTTACAATCTGCAAAACCCACTCAGTGGAAAGTAGCATACAGAATCCTGTATCACATAATGTTCCCAGTAAAAATACCCACTTTCAAATGCAGCATTTTACTAGCTATTTAGAGAAAGGTATACCCATTGAATGGTATCATTTGGACACACAATATCAACCAACTCTTAATAAAATGGAACTTTTGGTTATAATATAGCCTTCAGTTTAGTGAATCATAGAATTTAAAGAATAACAAACATATCCTGAACTTCACTATATTACTTGGTAACATGGATTATTTTACAGGTAAATTAAAACAAGTTGCAAAAATGAGGCAATAAAAATAGCGATTTAAGTTATTTCATTAAATATTCTATATCACTGCTCTAAATTACCATTTTTCTTGGTAGCACATAGAAATAGTGAAATATTAACAATTTTGATAAAATCTGAACAGATGTAGTAGATACAGTAAGTCAAAAAATGATGGTATCTCTTAATCATAGTGCAAAGGCAGATTAAAAGCAGATGTTTATAGGTGAAATAGCTACTTGTTGAGAAAGATTGTTAGGTTACCAAATAAAATCAAATTTATCATGGCTGTGAACTTGGCAGAAGTTGTTTTAGCATAGGAACAGGATGATGTCTATTGATATTTAACCTGAGAATGAGATACACTTTGTAAAGCATTAGCCCAAATTTCATAGTCTATGTATTAGAACAGTGACTAATGGAACTGAGAAGAAACAAATATAGTTCAGAATGGAGGGAAGATTTTTGACCTAGAAAATATTTTATTGTATTGCAGGAAGCATTGGCCTTCAGCCTCCTGCACATGAGACAGCCTCCTAAATCTGAGAATCTTTTGAGCACCAGACTTGATCACTAACCACACAGTAGTATTTGTTGTAAGATGTATCATAGAAACTGGGATACACAGTTTGGTGGACAGGATTTGCTCTCCAAGTATTGAACTTAAGCTTTAACTGTTATGTTAATTTTTTTTTCTTGTGAATTCAATGATTATATTAAATCTACAGTAAGACAAGAATACATTTAAACTCAAGTTTGAGAATGGAATTTCTTCACTTTTTTATTAGGAGCTCAGTGTAACATGGGTAGTTGATAGCTGTAGTAAGATAATGTGTTGGAGAGCATACAACAAATACAGAATTCCTTATACTCTGCCACTGAATGTTTGGGTCATGCTGATCACATCACAGCAGCTCCTCCTGCAATGTGGAGTTAGCGATATTTAACCATGTGCATAGCGCTGTACTGATGAAGAATTATATAAATCATAATTTCTGTATGTAATTCTACTTAATTTAGCTGCGCCTTCAATTTAATTGCAGTATTACATAGTTATCTTATGATACAGGTACTTATAGTGGTCTGGTGGTCAGAGGGAGGCACTTAGTTATGTTTTGGCAGTTTCTTCTGGAATTATGATCTCAAGAAACCACAAAAAGTAAGAAAAATAAAAGTGATGCTTTCACAGTCACAGCTTGAATCTCACAATTATAAGTTGTAAATAATAACAACAGTAATAATAATAAATGGAATAATTATGAAAAGGAACTTCAGACAGTCCCTGTAACTTCCACTGGATGATGTTTGAGGCAGCTTAGACACCACTCAGGTACAGTCTGTAGGTATACATTAGCCTTAAATTCAGAGATAGGCAACCAATACAGCTCACAGAGTACTGAAGATAAAGAAACCGTAGTTTTACTTTTTTCTAAATTTTCCTTTTAACTAATTATCCCTACTTTTGACAGAAACCAGGTTAACACATTGAATTAAAAGTATCTCACTTCTCTGATGCTTCTCTTTGTTTAAACAGTTCCACATGACCTACCAGACCTTTTAAAGCCATATTATACACAATACAAATGGTTATCTTGGAGCATTTTAACAAAACATTAACTAGTACTGAGAGATCTTCCTTTACATTGCCACCCTTAAACTGGTAACAGAGAATGGCTGTTTTCCTGTGCCCACAATCTTCGAATTCTGCTCTGTCCTGCCTATAGCAGATCTGACAATCACAATCATAATTTCCATGTTAAACTTGTTTGGTTCACAGTTGACTTCCAATTACATTCTTGAATATCTAAGTAACTGCTGGAACTACTGAATATTTAAAACCAGTGACAACACCAGAAAAATATTTTAAAGCATGGAATCTGAAATTTCAGTTTTGTAGCACTTTGTCATAAATGAGAAAAAGGACAGAAAACCAGCAAGCAGACACTCACACTCCAATACTAGTAGCTGTGAATATTTCCGCTACTTTTTTCTGAAGTCGTACTTTAATTAAAAAAAAAAAAGTCTGTACATATTTAGGTAAATGGTTGTTATTTTCCTTTGGCTAAAGAAGTTAGTCACTGTCTTCTTTCCTAACAGAATTTTCTCATAGAAAGGACTCTGTCCTTAGACTATGAGCACAAGACAGAGTTCCTTCCTTAACTGAGGATAGGGACATTCTGGATTTGACAGTGCCACTAACACTGACACCGGACTCTTCACGTTGACTTTGGTGTGTTAAAAAGACCAACAGCCCCCCTAGGTGCGGACAGCTTATGTTTGCACTTACTGACCTAGTGCTCCAGCTACCTCCTCCTGTTCACAGTTAATTATTAAGATCTGCATTCACTGCCCATTGCACATGTATGCAGAAGACATAAATGCTGGTCTGTAACTGAAATGAAATACAATTTTTCCTAGGCTCATCATTATCTCGTACGAGTTAGGAAAAGAATGTTGTTGCTAGCCTTGATGTGATCTATCTTTTCACAGTGTATTCTAACATATTTCCCAGACAGATATTTCTGTTGCACAGAATTAACATGTGTTCAGTTTTATCCCACCAGCTTCAATATTATTCAGACTTGCTCACAATCTCAAGTCATGGTTTTTTTATTAAATAATTTTTCTCCCCCAGGTCAGTTTGCTGTATTTTCCTGTGACATAATATGGGTGCCAAGCACATTCCAAACTGCAGCCTTAAGAAAGACTGTCTCCCAAATGGCATGCTGACCATGCTTAAAAATATGGTCTGCTTTTCCCACAGGACCTGCCAGATCTTTGCTGATCTATCAAGCTTAGGAGCACATTGGGTATCAGCCACCCCTCCGAGAAATTACTTTCAAGTGTGTGGCAGAAAAAATAACCTCCCTTAGTTCTATTCATAAGCAAAGTTATTCCTCTCCCCCCTCCTTTAGTTCTACATTTTCCTATATTTTTTAGAGAATTTCCCCTTTGAGCCTCTGTTTGGATGAGAAAAATTTTCCTAAGAAAGTTGGTTGTGGGATAGCAGAGATCTTTAAGCTGTATTTGGTGTCTGATTGACAGGTCTCCTATGTCAAGAAAACACTCCCAAACAGAGTCTAGATCCTTTTGTCCCCCACCTGCAATGCTTCAAATGAGATTATTTTCAACTAATGTTTTTATTCTTCTTCTGTGGAATTGTCACAAACTGTATCTGCTTCCACTTGTGTTTTACTTGTGTACTTTGGAGACAAACTTGGCAAATGGAGATAAGATCATGACACTAAGCCCAGTCCTCCACTCATACTGCAACCTGTGGCTTAAACTTCATCATTAATACTACTAGTTATGGCATAATGTGGTCTCCAAGGAAAAGTCAGCTTTCTGTTGGATTTCAGAATGATTTTGTGAAAAGGTAAAAAGTTTTCCAGAGAAACAGAGTGTAGAAAATGCTTGTAGTATCTTTTCTTTTCTAAATACAACTTGATGTCTGCTTTTAAAAAATGTTTCAAGAAGCATAAACCCTAAACATTACAGGCACAGGCCTAACAGATACACTACTGAGTTCGGTGATACTATTTATACTTTACTAGATGACTTCCAGAAAATTTCTATATATCCTTCAGTTAAAGTTAAGAAAAAGAATGCTTGTAGTTGATATTTATGTTAAAATGTCTCTACTAAAGCACTGAATTTGATTCAGTGTTACAACAAATTGCCTGAATTCATTCCTGTGCCACTAGTAAATTAAGCCGGAAACTATCTCAACAGCATATGGATTTATCAGCCTATTTAACTGTCACACATATTTGGGAAAGGAAAGAATTTCCTAAACCTTCCTCTTCCTCTAATACACCCTACCAGGTCTTTATTTTAACTCTTTCATTGAACAATTTATTTTTATAACTGTGATTCATTATTGAGGCAAAAATGTTATTTATAGTGCAATCTGAAAGCACAGCAAATATGCTGAGCTAAGTATTCTTATTATTACAAAGAATGGTGGCAACAGGGCTCATATATATAAGGTCAAACAATTTCCCCTCTCTGGAAATACCTTTTTTTTTTTTTTTTTAACTGCATTGGCAAACACATGGTAGGCCAAATCTTAAAAAGAAAAATAGACAGAAAAACCCAGAGTCTGGTCTGGTGGTCACAGGGAAACACTTAGTCTTGTTTTGGCAGTTTCTTCTAGAATTATGATCTCAAGAAACCACAAAAAATAAGATAAAAATAAAAGTGATATTTTCAAAGTCACTTAGCATGAAACTCACAATTATAAGCTGTAAATAATAATAATAATAGAAGCAATAATAAGAAGAAGAATTATCAATCACACATATTTGTAGTTGGACATATACCCATGACATTCCAGCAGCAAACTGAAACAGCATAGATTAGCATGAAATTCCAGGCAAAATATAAGGGATTCTAATCTGTCATGTTCCATCTAATGGACATTCAACCTAGAGTACAACCCTCAAATCTGACCATTGATTTCCTCTTTTAGGTTAGCTAATAAAGAACTCATCAGTCAAATTATCCAGAGATTATTTCTTCCTCTATATTTGATCATCTCCAGGAGACTGCGATTGTTCTGTACCAGCCCTTTTGACTGCATTCAGTAACAGCAGGCATCCGGCACAGATTGTCCCTGTAAAACATTTGCCTTTAGGTTTAGAAAGAGAATAACAATCTGTAGTGTTAGAATATGTTTGGCAGATCCTCATTGTTCCAGGCTCTGCTCCTTCCTATGAGAGAAATTAAGGAAGTGAAAAGGAGCATGACTATATTTTGCGGAGCTGAACAAATTGTTCAGATATCAAATCACTGTCAAACGCTTCTACATTTTTCAGCTCCCTGAGCATACCTACACAGCCTTCAAAAGCCAAGGGATTCTCAAAATTTTCAAACTATGTACAATTTATTTTAGAATTTACTTTAATCTTTGGTTCTTTTGATATTTTATATTTGAAATTCAAGGCAGACTGAATGTGGGCATTGGATTTCTTCGCAGCTTTTGCAAGCCAAGTCTTAAGGAATGGTTACCAGTATTTATTGGAAATTAAGGACTTTGTCTAAAAAGCTTGGTGCATCAATGGGAATTTAACAGAAAACTAGGTGCTGTCGAATAAATATTACTGAAATTTTGAGATTACTAATTTTAAAAATTTTAAATTTTACAAATCATCTGATCCAGCCGTGTTAACCATATTTTCCTGTGAATGTTTAGGCCATTAGCACTGCATAGACTATTGGAGTAAAGTGACAAACAAGAAAACAGGACTCTCGGTTTCTTCTAGAGGATCTATCACTTAGGCAGGTAATTGAAGTTCCCTACGCCTCAGCTGTTCATTATTTATATTGCTTATTTAAACTGAGATCATTGGGACAAGGGCTGATTCTCATCAGATGTGTGTGTAGTATGCAGCACAACAAGGTGACAGTCTTTATCAGAATTAGGAGGCCTTCTGATATAAATAAACCTTCAGTAACAAAGAGAAAATATGAAACACAGAGAGATTTTCCAAACTGTTCATTTACCCTAATAATTTACTAATAATACAAATAACAATAAACCCCAATTTCTTACTATTTGACTACAGATATATGTACACAGCATTAGAGTTTAAGAATTTAAAGTATACTCTGAGGATGAACTGCATGTAAAAAAATAAAATATCCATTCTTATGGCTGAATTATTTGCTGTAACTACTTTTTTCAAGCCTTTTTTCTTCCATAGACTTTTATTTCATGACTGTATCTCTATATAGACTAATATTTTCCAGTGAAAAATGTATTCAGTTATTTTACTCTTTACTCAATCAATTGTTGAATAAATTATTCATGAAGAGAATTAGTATCATTTACCTTTGGAAGATGAAAGACATATAATGACCCCAAATAATTAGGAACTACAATTATGAACATGGAAGAAATAGGGAACAGTGTGACTGCACTTTGAATAAAACGTCTCACAGGCAATAAGCTGTTCAAAGAAAACTTTGCATTTGATTTCCTTTCTGCAACCGAGCCATGAATATTTACAGGACAGTAATGTTTTACACTTTGCTGACCATTTCTAATTCTAGTACACCTTTAATTCAGAGAAACAAATCAATAATCAGATATAATTTTTTTACTTTACCAGTCAAAGTTCAAGCAAAACAGCCAGCCAGCTCTTCAGGAGGCTGCTCTCAGGAAAGCTATTCTGAGTGCATGTGCGGAAATGCACGTGATTCATGACATAAATACATGATCGATGTCTCTTAGTATAAAATATCTATCCATCCCACTAGATGACCAGCACGTTATAAGAGAACCTTGCCACTGGTGTATTGTATTTATGGTGGATATATTTACCAGAGGTAACTTCTCAATTTTCTCATATTCCTCCTTTTAATGCTATGCTTAATGAACATTCTTTATTTCCCACCCATTTGTTGTATGACTGCTTACAACTGTAGAAATACGTGAATGTACAAAGCTGCATGTTTATTAAACCTGAAACTGAAACCCCTCCTTTCTGTTTCCAGGTAACGGCTGACCTAACATTGTACTTTAATGTTCTTTCAGATCCCATAAACCTGTTTTACCTGTGCTCTGCTGAACAGATAGAAGCTCAGCTTCCATACTTGAGGCTTCTGAAGCTTTTGACTTATTTATTTTAGAAGCAATAAACTTGAGGGTCATATTCCTGTACCTAGTTATAGAAGAATGGTACTGCTGGATGGGGTGAGAATTTTATCCAGGTTATGGTACATAGATGTAGAATCCTTGTTCAAGTGGCACCTAAGTACTTATGAACGGTTCTCCAAAACCGTAAGAAATGACAAACATTTTCATCCAACTTCTAAACCTGCCTGTAGAACATTAAGTGGAACTATAACTCTTTATCATTATATTTCAAATGTAGCTTTAGAAATGCTAGAGAAAAATAGTCACTTTGTTGTACACAATAGTTTTTGTGTTTGTCTTTGGTTTTGGTGGTGGTTTTTTTGTTTGTTTGTTTGTTTTAAAGTAATCACTCATGCACTACACTACTTTTGTTCTCTTAAATTTTACAGAAATTATGGGGAAACATATGGGAAATTATTAACATAAAAGTTTAACTAAAATTTTACCACAGAGATCGTTTCCTGTGATGTTACCGCAGTGGTCACCAGCAGCAGAATTTCTGTATACTCTCTGCCAAAAGACCACTCAAAATCTATAATGGAACAAGAATTACATAGTTTCTAATAAATAGCTGTACTCTGCTTTTAAAGTTGATTCAGGAAAGAGAAGAGACTAAGGTGAAGAAGGGCAGACTGCCAAAAGTCAAACAGGTGTCCGCACTGAATAGATGTGTGCAGTCCTCTCTTCCACTGTTTTATATGCCTGCCTCTGAAAGCACAGAGACCATGAAATGATGACTTTCCCATTTCAGCATTAATTACATGGCAAATTTTACAAAACGTGTATGATAAAAAAGGTAATGGACTTTCTCGGGGGTCAAATCTAACAAGCATGTTTAACAAAGAAAAAGCCATGGTGCTGCTTTGTTCTCCCTTTCTCTGACTGTATGAAGATGCAACTGTACTCAGCTTATTTTGCAAAGATCTCTGAAGTGTTACAATACTAAAATCATAAACCCATCATGGCTTTTGGGTATGGATGGCAAATGGAAGATAAAATTCTGCCAGTCCAAAGGTACTGGACCATGAATGCCAGGGAAAGCTCTTTCTTTTCTGAATGTCAGCAGCACTAGAAGTTAATTTATGGACCCCTTTTCTTGAGGTACAGACACTTAGTCTGAATTCACTGACTGGCTGGCATATTTAACAGATTTGGGTATCAAAGTTCTTCTAGACTGAGAGGCAGGAGAGCAGCTTCCTTGATTGCCTGATCAATATTCCACTTGAGCTGATACTTGCCACTGGTTATTGTACCTCCTGACTACATTTAGCTCCTTCCTGCTTAACATTTAAACTGTGTATCTATCTAATGCAAAAGCAGATGCAGAAAGGTATGGATACTCTTTTATTCACAGTTTCTAAAGCATTTTTGATTGCTGTGTCTCTGAAAAGGTTTGCCTTACAAAAAAAGTAAAAATAACTCAATTCATCCATTGAGTCTCTGATTCAGAAAGAAAAGAACAAGGAAATTCACTTCAGGTCAGGGTTTTCAGTTTGTTTTCTTTTAATGTCTTGGAAAATAGAAAGATAAACTCAAAGCCCACAGTTAGCTTTCAGTGGGTCGGAGATAATCTGACCCTTATTTGGAGTAAATCTCTTAATGATCCATTG
>NW_010270225.1:0-17604 GCF_000690775.1 Eurypyga helias | reverse complement strand
CTGGGTTCTGGTTTTGACTGGGCCTTAATTTTCCAATGTCACTTTGGACACTTTTTTTCCCCACTGTCTTTTGCCTCCAACTGCCATTCTCTAAAATGGAGAGATGTATCATGACCAGCTCAAGGTATGGTATGGTGTTTATTTCTACTAAAGGCTCCATGTTTCACTTACTGTCTTAAAAAATGATCCCTCCTTTGCAGAATCAGGATTTAATGAACAAAAGCGTACCAGCATCATGGAGAGAGTCGCCTTCCAATTTTTTCACTGTGGGAGCTGAAAGAGGTGTTACTGGGATTGCTTGAAGACAGGGGCTGAACCAGGAAATTAGACTGTGAGATTCTTTGAGTAAGCAACCTTGTTTTGTGAGATATTAGATTAACAGTAGAAGTTTGTACTGTTATTGAAGCACATAGGAAACCTATGGTTATGTCATCACTGCTGACACCAATGACACTCATTGCGAGAAGCCTGCAGGAGAGCAGGGACTGACAAAAATGTAAAGAGTAGATTAATGAGTGGAAAAGAGAAACATTACAAGCAACTGGCTGGTGAGGTTAGCGTGATATTCACAAACATTAAGAAAAGCAGATAAAGATAGCTTTGTCAGGAGGGCTAACCAATTCCAAAATTCTTATTTTTTTCTTTGCTCAAAGCCTGCCACATGTCCAGCTAACAGATTCCAGAATGCTTTTTGCTACAACTCTGCCACGTTTCTAAATAAATTGACACATACTCAGACTCCATTGGTCTAGATTATTTGCCTGCTGTAATGAGCATATTTGATTGTCAGGGTCTGCCATTCCAGAGGCCAAATCAAAGATATGATACTAACTTCTTTCAGAGATGTAGCAACCAAGGCAATAGAAGAATGCAAATATATCAATTCTGCATGCTTAAGCCCATCTCCCTTTCATGCACACCTGGTGATGGATTTTTTTTTTTTTTCCCCACCCTGCCTTATCTTTCTGAGGTATGAAAAAGAGATTTCTGTCGCAGTAATGAAACTCAGGAAAAGAGAGCTTGTTATAAACTGATTACAGTTTAGATTGAAGGGCAGTATTTCATTAGCTTTGTTAGATTTGGCATCATCTTTAGAGAGGAATAATTACCACAAGAAACTTCAGAAAGAGAAGATGAGTCCAATGTACCATGCGTGAAAGTAAAAAGCAAAGACCTAATGAGTAAAAAAGGAACACAGTTGTTCCCCTATGCAAAGCTAAGGCTATACAACAAAAATGTTAAACTTCTCTATTAAGACATTCAACAAAGAAGGTAGATGTCCTATTTGAAAAACAAAGAATTTATTTTTGTTGTTTCTTAATGCAGTTAGCAATTCAATCTTTGTTTATGCACAATGTCCAGGGACATACATCTATTTTTTCATCTCCAATTACTCAGGCATTAGCAGCAGCGATACAGGTTAGACTGTTGACCATGTGGTTTGCTTAAAATCAGAAGCACAGTGCATAGATCTAAACCTGGCCTTAGTGAAACCTCATGTATTTACTTGCTGCCACAGAGAGTACCTCACTGTAATCTACATAGAACTAAAGAAACTGTTAGAGACTTTATTCCTTTCTTCAGGAAAAGAGGGAAAAAAATACCTTTATTTGAAACACTCAGAAGAAAACTTAAAAAAATTTGCTTACTCAGAAATATCAGAGAATTCTCTAAAGGACAAATTGTTCATAAAACGAGAAGCAGTTCTCTATAAAATAGATTAAAGGCTGTAATGATGGTATCATTAATTCTCTTACAATTCAATCTCATCTTTACAGAAAGCACCAACCCCCTCCACTCTATTATGTTTTAGGGCCTGATTTATGGAATAATCCCAAGACATTAATGATGCCACAGGTAAGAGTTGTCATATTTCAGGTGCTTTACAGCATTGCTCTAACAATGAGGTACATTTTGTTTGAACTCCATTGCACTTTATTCTTCATTGTGTAATACTTGCTTTGGGGAGCACTGAGCAATACATCCATGGTTTCAATCACAATACTTCATAAATTCCTCTCCTCCAGACTTTATCCTCTTGCCCTACCCCCCAGTGATCACCCTGCAGTCTTCCCTTGGTCTCCTGTCTACACACACCCCTTTTGTCTTGCTGCATATCTGGAACAGCCTTCATATTCATATACACCAGATGCCTTTCTCCAGATTCTTTAGCAAATCTCCCCATCTTCTCTCATCATTAATAATCCTCCTCAGCTCCATTTCAAGTGTGGTCCTGTGTATGTAGATATACACATAGACACAGACAGTAATTTTTCCTCTCATATTTAGATTGCAGTTTCTTGCAGGCATGGTCTACTGAGAGAAGAAATAGTTTAATGGGTACATCATTTGAGAGGGGTCAGGCCACATGGGTTCAGAGTCTCACTTAGCCTTGGCATTCCTTCTTCCCTTCTCTGTGATGCTTAGCTTCTGTCTCAGCTAGAACAATCTCAATGGCTCTTCATAACAGGGCTTTCTTTTACATGCCCATAGCAGTGCTGATACTATAGCCCCTTCAATTCCTGTCTCCACTCAATTTAAGGCTAAATCTATAGACTGTACCTGAGTGGTGTCTAAGAGAGTCCTGGTCTCAGTTTGGGCCTTTGCAGACCATGATGACATAAGCAGTATTGGATTTAACTGCCGACTTTCAAACCAAAGATTACCGAGTAACGGTAAGAAATTTTCTACTGCACAAAAATAACTGGATTTCCACAGAACATTTTATCCTGACTTATCTCCCATAGCAGAGGTACTCCTTAGTATTCCCTAAATACTATTCCCTGTTTTCTTCCCAGCTCTCCCTGTCTTTTAACCTGTAGCTAACATACCACAAGCTATACAGTGCCATGGTGCACTGGGGTGCACCAAAGTTCTCCAAAACAGAGCTATATCTATGTTGGGATCCCTCTGTGGTAAAACAGCATGTGTCATTTAGCCACAGTAGCTGGTCCCTTTCCTCCCAAAAGCCTTTCCTTATGGAAAGAAAACAGGTTACAATCAAATCCTACTCTGAGTAAGAGACATTAATTAAGCCACTGTTCTGTTCACTAAAGAGGCTGCTGAAGAGAATTGTACCAATTTTCTCACTCCAGCATAAGCAGATCTGTAGTACCTGCATGTAGCTGAAGGAGCTGTATGCTGGATATTTCATTCTGTTTCGGCTGCAATCTGAATCCTTTAAACAGAAGTCTATACAGTGATTAAGAAGTCAGACAACTTTATAACTTGATAAGAAATTTTATCTTCATTTTAATTATTTTAAAAGCATACTTGCTAAAGCAAAATCTTTTACTTTTGACTCAAGACCTCTTCCAACTCTGTGTATTGTTGTGTGACTCATAAATACCCAAACAGGTCACAATGTTCAAAAATTTATTCACTTCTTTTCAGGAAGAACATGAATTTTAACTAAGAAAAACACTTCTGTTCAATACAATGCCTTTTCACTGATGAATTAAGAGCTTTATAAGACTTAATTAAGTCTCACTCTTATAGGTCAGAGAAACAATATTATAATTATGATTTGTGCTCTGGATCACCTAAGCTGAAGTTAGTGAAAGAAAGGATCTCGATCCTAGATTTTGCAAGCAAGACTTCGGGTCATCATTGTACAACATAGAGTAATTTCTATTAGCTTTTGCATTCATTGAGAGCTAAACAGGACAGAATAGTGTTAGTTGCAAAGTTCAATAATGCATTTGTGTGTTCCCATCTGTTTCTACTCGAATAACAATACTTTCATTTGTAAGGAAAAATAGTGAAGTAGTGTTGGAAAGGAGATATATCAGAACAGGCTAAGACCCTGTTACTAATTAATATTAAATTCTCTATCAAAGTCTTTTGGCAAGACACTCTAAAATAGTCAGTGCAAATGATCACACACACATGGTGTCTCTCTCCATTTTCCTGGAACAAAATTGAGACCAAAAGCGCTATCTATTCTTCTAGTGCAAGTTTGTATGACACAATCACTGTACTGATTGCCACAGACATCATGCTTCTTCCTACTACTGCAGAATCAAGTTTTCAAAGATTGCTGAAAGAATTTAACCCCAATAGATTCTGTCGTCAAACTTCAGTTTTACATGGTTTGTTATCTCTACTGTGCTTGACACTGTGAAAGCACAGGTCAGGGCCCTGTTAAGACAGGCTACCAAAAAGCTGGAGGAAAGTGAATTCGTACCACATTCACTATCAGAGGCAGTGATAGCACTCACCTCTGACTTAAACAATAAGTCATACCCTGAACCAGCAGCACAAACCAAGAAACTTTACTGCCTTCTTTATTCCCTACTGATGAAAAAGAAAAACCCTGCCCTCTATTTACAGTGTCGTAAATCTAATATCCATTACAAAAAATATTGTGCAAAATATAGGACCTAAAATTCAGGCCAGGAATTATCATATTGGGCAGAACTACTCACAGCCATAAACACTATGACTGATAAACAATCAGTGTTCACTTGAATACTAAATAGAAAAGGAAAAAGACCTGAGTCTCTACATCAAGGTGTCTAGGCCTGCAGAACTTGTCACAGGGTGTGAAAAATAGGAACATGGTTCCATACAAGGTTTTCACATCAGTATAATAAATATCTTATTATCCAGTCATATGACTATCTACTCTTCCTTATTCGTGCTCTGACACCTGACCAGAGAAGACAGACTATCTGTGCCTTCACCTTTCTTAAGCAAAAGAAAGGATAGGTGGTGGCAGGGAATAGGCAAACCAAGACACCTTGGCAAATAGGCAGGCTGAGGAACTCAGCAGCTGGGCTAGCGTTAGGATGGAAGAGTAATATCCATGAATAAGGGACAGAATGGGGGAATGTAAGAACAGGATGACACAGATATAACTAGATTTTTTTTGTAACCTTTACAAGCCTGGCTTCAGGGAATGAAGAATGCATAAAAAATTCAGTCTGGACTCTGAGAAAAAGAAAACGAAACAGATTACACAGTGGAGTTAGGCTGCAAGAAGCTTGGTTGGTGGGTGAGAAGAGTTATTAGTCAGCTGGAAAGACAGATGGATCTAGTTTTCCTTCTGCTTCCTTTGCATAAGGTCTTCTCTTTGAGATCCTTGGACTATGCTTCCTCTGTAAAGCTTGAGAAACTCAGATTGTGCTTGGATTCTAAGGAACAGGTATACATTAGAGGGAGAGAAATGGAAGGAAAACAGGAGTGGTCAAGAGAAAATTGAGGGAGGGAAGGGTCAAAGGAGATAGCATGTTTTGCTTGTTCCCCTATTTCACTTGAAATAAATCATCCTTTTTCTTTTGTCAGCTGTGTAATCTATGTCAGAGATGCAAAGTTTGGAAGCAAATTTGACAAAACTGAAGATGGATGTCGTCTATTTACAGAACCACCAGTCCAATTAAACACTGCCATTAGTTTGAAATCAGTTCTCTAGGACTAAGCAGATTCATAATTAAGCATGTCTTGGTCAAGTGGAGTACACTGTACCAGTGTTTTACTATTATGCATCAGTGGATAATTTGAACTGCTCAATTAAACAATTCTTAAACGTTAAAAAAAAAAAATTAAAAAAAAATAAAAGGAAGAAAGACAACTCCTCTAAGAGGAACAAAGAAAGGTTATTACAACCTGATGCCACTTCCTTTGAGGAAAAGGGCATTGAAAAAGCTTAGCTGATGAAGATGTACATCTGTGGAGATTTACAATATACAAAACAATGTCCTGACAGTGGCAGTATTGGCAGACAGTACTAACAAATCTGTGCTTAACATGCTGATTTATTAGATATATTACTTACAACTTTCAACATTTTTCAAGCATGAAACATTTGAAAAGGCTCCAGGCAAGAAAATCTCCATCATTTTACAAAGATATTATGATTTTATTATTATGTCAATGCAAGATATCGTCTCTCACACTTTCATATGCTTCATCATAATATTTTCCTCTTGTTTTCTCTGCTGACATTGATTATTTTAATTTATTGTCACAGCCAGATTTGAAGAGCAATAATATATTTTGCTCCTTATTACAGTACAGGGATAAACATCTTTGAACCCATCCCCTCTGACAATCACTGGATGAGAAAAATAGATTTTTCACCTGATGCACTGATTATAGCCTGGGTTTCATAAACCAGCAAGAAATGTAATGACCTTTCAGCTATCTTTCATTGCAGGAGAAACCAACAAGTTCTTAAGTCTCCAGCAGAGCATTCACAAACAGTAATACTAATTTAAGATAATTTAACATACAATAAAAGGTAATAGAGAGAAGAATCTCTATTAGATTGAATAAATGGAAAGGTATAAATTCATGCTGTGTGTATTTTCATTTCTAAATAATTAAGACAGTTTATATAAGAATTTGGGCTACATCTCAATTTTCTACTGCAATATAAAATAGATTCACACAGATTCACAGAATTACAGGGGTTGGAAGGGACCTTTAGGGATCATCTACTCCAACCCTTCTTCCAGGGCAGGATCCCTTAGAGCAGATCACACAGGAACAAGTCCAGGTGGCTTTTGGCAGACTCCAGGGAAGGACACTCCACCACCCATCTGGGCAACCTGTTCCAGTGCTCTGTTTTTCTCACAGGGAAGAATTGTTTCCTCATATTCAGGTTGAACCTTCTGTAGATTCCAATAGCATTAAAGCTATTGCTATTTTAAAAACCGTTATTCACATTTAACTGGGGCAATCAGCCTTTAGTCATCCCCAACTTGATTACAGATTCTTCAGTGCTCTAGCCATCCCCACCAATTAAGATGTTTCAATTTGGCAAGCACCATATTCCAGTGCTGTATCATCATTATGCTCTATTTCACCATGCACCAAGTAAGCAATCTGGGGTTCAGTCAGCAGATTTTCTCACGTCTCTGACCTCACCATGAGATAGCAGTGCTATTAGGAAGGATTATTTATATTCTTCAACTAAAAGAACCACCTAAATGCTCCATTCAATTAGCCTCTGCAGGCATAAGGTTCGCCATGCCATGACATCCTGTATCTCATGGGCCAGATTTTCTTCCACTTATACCAGCCTTTCCCCAGCATAGTTGCAGACTTTATTGGAGTTATACTGGTGTAAATCACAAATAAGTAGGGAAACACCCAAAGATGTTTAGAATAGAATTTTAAGATCATTTGCCTTTGCCATAAGAATTAAAAAATACTTTAAGTGCAGCTCTGAATCCCAGTTCCTGAAACAAGAAAATGTTTTCAGTTCCTCTGATAGCAAAAGAAGAGAATGCTGACTAAACCTATTATCTTACCTGTGTGCTTATTTTCACTTTTATGTACAATAAATAAAAAATGAACTGACAATGCTAAAATATGAAGACACCATATCATTGTCACTGTGTTCTTACGAATCTGATGCACTCGTGTTGTTTAAGCTGTTGAAGCCTTTGAAGTTGGAAAATATTGTCATGAACTTCTAGCATTGGTAATTAAGACATAGTGTGGCAAATCAAAGGAGACGTGCTACCTAGCATCTACAGTTCTTTCCTAAAAAAAATACAAGCTGGGAGTCATGATAATAAATCAATTGGTTCTGCCTTTCAGTAAGAAAAGACCTGTAAGTTGTTATATTATAACTCAATCCCATCTTGTATCCAAGATCAATTCCTCTTTCTTTTCATGCTTTATGATCTTTGATTTTCTTTTTAAGACTAATTTTTCTTATAGAATGGGGCGGGGGGAATACTGTGGGCTTTGGAAAAAAAAGAAAAAATAAAAAGTGTGTCATCATTTGTCTTCTCAGTGGGAAGAACAGGAACATTTCCTTTCCCCTCTCCCCTTAGTATCACATTTTTCTTCTTCAAGCTGTTGTTTTCTCATAAATTTAAGCAGGTTGAGCTTCTGAGGCTGTGCTAAGAGCTGAGCTGGCAAAACATCGTATATAAAGGTTTATTAGCAAAACTGGGTTAAGTAATGTTTGTGAGCCTCAGGGAGCCTTATGTTCCAGGTAGTAGACTCCCTTCATATTTCATAATGTATTAAAAATATAAACTATACAACATTTCCATAAAAATTAATTGATATGTGCCCTAATTGAAAAGCTCACTGCCATATTAATTTTCCTACAACAATAAACCATGTATGATGTACAGATTTTGGCTGAAGTTAAGTCATACGTTTCATTAAAACATTTCTTTTTTCCCACCTATTATATTTTATGGTTTAGGGTTGGTTTTTTTGTTTTCTTTTTTTTTTTTTTTTAAATGAGTACCAAGATAAGGAGTTATTAAAAATACATATATACCAGGAGGGCACTGAGCAGTTTGTTTGATTCTAAGAGGCAAAAAAAGGATACCTTCGGCATAGTGACAACATTGTTCAACATTTTCAGACCTATGGGCTTTACTTGGTCTCCTCTCTCTAAGTTTCCATCACTGAACAAAAGCTTTGGAATCCTTCCCAGAACTGTGAGCATCTCCAGGTACTTTAGACCTGTTCTGGGCTGCTGGGTGTCCAGCCCAGCCCACTAGTCCAGACAAAATTTACAGTCCTAACTGCAAATTAGCACATGCTGCTCCTTTTGCTCCTATCCATTTATTTCTGTTCAAGTGGCGAAGCCTCAGGGAGCAGATCTAAAAGGAATTAGACAAACTTTGATCAACTATAGCCATATGTGCAAAAGGCAGGTCTCATGCTTGCACCCTACCCAATACCTTGGACTCCTCCTCACATTTCTTAGTGCATCACTGTATAGCTTGTTTGAATGATTTTCCTGCAAAAAGCACTCAAGAACAAGCTTCAAACTCTTGCTGGTACTGACAGGTACAATCTGAATAGTGCTGAATGCAACTTTGCTCTCATGGCTTTGACACTTCCTGCATGATCCTACATAAGTCATTTATTCTTTACACCTAGGAAATCTCCTTTATTTAAATCATAAGACACTCAGGGCAGAACATATTTCTCATTATACATTTGTATGGTGTCTTTTGTAATAGGACTTGAGTTACAAATGTTACAAAAGTAAGTATTAAACCTCTGCCCCAAAATGCTGTGCATTTTTTCCGTCTTCCACCATAAAATCTGACCTTCAGGTACCATCAACTTTCTTAACTTAATGCTCCACAATACCTGAATTTAAATACTTCCAATATGGCAAAATGTCACCATTTTATCTTGACATCTGAACACAAGTTTACAGAACTCTTAATGTCCAAATATTTATATTTTGCATAGGAAACACACAGAGGAGCTACTACAGAATTCAATGACTAGAAATCCTAAGGGGGGAAGAACTGACATCTTCATTTTAAAACATATCATAATGTTGAAAACTAATGGTATTAAAAAAAAAAAAGGGAAAAGGAAACTATCTTGTAATAAATGATACTAGTGACATATGTACCTATATATTAGGTAGATATATCTATAAACTAAACAAACAAACAACAAAACCCAAGCCTCTTTCTTTCCTTAAACATATTCTGTTTCTGGAGAGACTTTGCTAAGAAGAGAGTAAGATACTGCAGTGAAATGAAACACACAATCAAGTGCCATCCAGTGCATGGAAAGAGTCACAATATCCACCCAAGTGAGTATGCCTGTCATGATGAAGACTCACTTCGCTGGTCTAGACACCTCTTTTCACCCATCAGAATATCCCTGCTGCTAACAGAGGGGGACAGTGCATGGGAACTCACTTCTTCAATGTTCCTGAATGAGATACACGATCATCCTCCACAGCTTCTCTCTCATATGGCATTTCGGACAAATTTAGAATTATATTTCTGAACATAAACAAGACCACTTTCTCCCTGACTCAACCAGATTTAAAGACAAACAAACAGCTCCTTCCCCCACTTACCCCCCCCCCCCAACCCCATCAAACAAACCCCAAACAAACTAAACAAAAAAACACCCCAAACAAATCAGATAAACTTGAAAAGACAATTTGAATTGACATTTTGAACTGAAAAATGCATGCCTTATGCCTTTCAGGCAGATTCCCAGCACAGAATTAAACCCTATTTATTTAGCAGTGACCCCTGTTCAAATCAAAACAGAATTATGATTCATAGCTAATCAGGGAAACTCACAGACCAAAGGGAAGAATGGATTTCAAATGCAGCTGAGAGACTGGGATGGATGCAAACATCTCACATTTCTGATTAAACTGGTTGGTCAGTTAAGCTTTCTAAGTTATACCCTATTTTCCTTTAAACTTTAAAATGCCTTAAAATAAAGCTGTAAAGAAAATGCCAGAAATGCTTTTCTGTAAACACAAATTATTTTCAGTTAAAAATCAGAAATAAATCCAATAAGACCATGGGACAGCATTCAACTAAAACAGTAAATAAATAAATAAATACAGGTTTCTAGACATATGTCTTTTACCTTGAGAATTACTTATTTCAGGCAGGTTTAATCCTGTAAATAGCCCAAACCAAAGGGGTTGCACTGTTTCTGCAGGGGAATATATGCACATGTGCATACACATGTAATGAAGTGAATGTCACTGCCATCCATTCACACAGTCCTGTGATTTTATGACAGTCACAGATTAAAACCTATAGCAGTGAATCAAATAAATTCAACGATGAATTCAAAGTTTCTCCACATGAGATGTGTTGATACAGGAATATGCATGCTACATAATCCAGTCATAACTATGAAATTTTCAAAGGACTTTGAGCATTGCCACTTAAATTTGGTAAAGAACTTAAATATTACTTAGTATTTTATATGGCCATATTTTTTCTTATACTGCACAGAAAGGACTCATAGGTGGATTTCAATACCTTCACAATGCTTCTTTTTTGTTAAGATAAATACTTTCTAATAGAAAATATTATTACCTTCAATCTGGGGCAAAATGAGAACTTTGGTCAGATATCTTGCTCACTGAATTTCAGCCACAGTGGAATACATCCAAACCTAAAGTCACCATGACATAATTCTATGCCATGTTTGAATGAATTGCTCCATCTACCAGCCTGATTTACTCATCATTTGGTTACAGCTGAGTGATTGTTGTTCTTGATACTGACTTATAAGGCTTCCTACAACCAAATGCCTGATTTTTAAGAAATGCATTTGTAAGGCACAAGCCTTATATATTCAGTAAGTTACCAAAATGTTGAAAACAGCTGCCTGTTTTGTTCAAAACAGGCAGCTCCTGTTTCTCCCACTTTTAGAAAAGTATTTTTCTTTCTTTTTAAATATGTTGCTACAGAATACACATACAAACAGTATGTTTATAATACAGCAAAGATAATAGGACCTTAGCATACTGCAACAGTATTCAGCACAGGAAGAGAAAAATCTATAGAGAAATTACTCACTATAAGGAAAAGCCCAGCGAAAACCATATAGGTCCCTGGAAGATTATATTCTATCACATTATGCCTTTCGACTTGACAGCTCTTCTAATAAAAATTTAAAAATCCAGACTACACAGAAGAAGAAAGAGGAACAAAAAAGGCTAGTTCAGTTTCAAATGCATTTTAAAGGTCCCTAAAAGAGGTAAGGGTCCTTTTGAAATGTTGTTTAATACATAATACAGAAAAATATGTAAGTATTTTCAGAAATATTTTCTGCAACCTCAAAAAAAAAAAAATCTCTGGGGAAGGAAAAAAAAGACAAAACCAACCAACCAAAACAAACCCCAAACCAAACAGAAAGTTGAGCTGCTTAATTACTACCATCAATTTGCAACAGGACTTGTGGAAAAAAATCCATTCACCGATTGTACAACAGGTCTTGCAGGAACATGTGCATGTGCTTAAACTTTATGCTTCCTTCCGCTCTGCTTGTGAGTAGAGTTACGTATATGCTGAAACGTTTGCAAAATCTGATTCTAAAATTAAAAACCTTAGCTGCATCCAACTAAATTCCTGTTCTGTGCCTAGTCAGCTAATATCCTCCCTAACAGTCACCATTTCACCTTTTCATGCATTATGGAGCTCATTTTGCACATAAGGAGACTCTCTGTCTAAAATGAAAGAGAAAAGACCATCCTCAGGATTTTCTGATCCCCTGAAGGAATTATATCTCTTCTCTTCCCTTTTTATAAGCAAGGAAATTGCTTTGGCAAATAAATGCATTTTACGATTAACCTACCAAGTTCCTCTAAAAATCACAAGTTAGGAGGTGCATCTCTTTCAAGGAAGTGATATGACAAGTGTTAAATCTGACAACACTCTTTTTTCCCCCCAAGAAAATATTCGTGTTTCCTGCCCCAGTTATTCTTTTCAATTTCAGTTACAAATAGATTGTGCCTCACATCTAAGGTTGTCATATACATACTATGGTCTTGGGTTTACATTTAAAATGCATCGAGGGAATGAAGGAGACAGCACCTCTTTTATTACAGTTTAGGGAAAACAATAAAAAACCTCACTTTTAATATCAAAGTAGTCCACGGACTACCTGTATAGGATTCACTTTGTGCTTGAAAGGCTGAAGAAGACCCACACATCAACTAAATATAGTAAAGGTGTGCCACTACTCCCAAAATAACAAGTACACGGATATGTAAACAGTCCAAGGCTTGACACACATACAACTGAAAGAAAAACACTACTGTATGTAAACCACCTCTTTCTCTACAGCTCCACCCTGTATCTCTTATCTCCCTGCCTCTAGGAACACTGGCAGCTAGGCAAACTCTTGAGAGCCATCTCCAGTGTTTGAGAAAGTCCATAAATTTATCTTATTTAATTTAAATAAATTAAAATTTATTTATTGAAAAGGATAAGGCTTAAGTGTGCAGAGCTGTTTTCCTAAATAAACTTCCTTTCCTGCACTGGATATTGATACAGCCATGCTCAGGATGTACAGACCTGAGCAAAATCCTTTAAATGGCTTCCTAGACACAAAGGAGAAACCAGTAGCCAATGAAATGACAGACAGACAGATAAAATCAGAAAAAAAACCTAAGGAATGGTGTACATTTCCTTAAATCTGCAGAAATTGTAAAGGAACCAAGGGGAAGAAAATATAAGAAAATAATCTGTATTATTTAGAGAGGAGGTTTCTGGGTAAGGACAATTCAAAGAGCCTGTTTTTTTTTTAATGTTGGAAAAGGAAGCTTATTTGTAAGATGCAGCTGTGAAGATCCCACAGCTCTAGTAATTAGTGTTCTGCTAATTAAATTGCCACATTAGTAAGACAGACATTGTATGTGTTAGCAGGATTAAAAGACACCTATACCAGTGGGCTCTTTTTTGCAGTTCACCAAGGTTGGAGCATCTATTGATTAAATGCTGCAAATATCCCTGGTAAATACTTCACTCTAGTGAACTATCACTTTCTCTCAATGTCACAAAGGCAGTAAGCAGAAGCTCATGTCTGAAAAAATATACAGGGTTTGATAAGAATCTAATACTGTAAGGTTACATTATGTTACTGAAAATTACTGTCTTCACCCACAATTAACTATACAGTGTCAGTGCCTTAAGGATGTGGAAGAACAACACAACAAAAAAAACCCCTGGATTATGCTTGCAGGAAAATGCCCATATTCCTGATCCGGACACTTTCAGACTCATTTACTAACAAGGACCTCCCTGCTATAGTTGGCAGGATCTCCAAGCACTCTGACTCCTGGAAACTTGCATTCATCAATGGATAGATATTAAAATATTAGAACAAAATGCAAAATTATAATTTTCATCTCCCATTTTCATATGATACAATAAAATCACACAGTCAGAAACAGGGGGAGCAGAGAGAGACGGCAGGGGAGAGAGAATCAGAAAGCAGTCCTCTTTTGGCTGAATCCTGAAATATGGCCAAGTGAAAAAGCTGGTCAAATGGACTTCATGAAACAAACACCTGCTTATGATCCCTGAAGTCAGATGATTTCTTGTCTCAGAATTGTTAGTAAGAAATTGTAGTTAAGAGCAGACCAAAAGTAAGTGGTGGTGAATTCCCCATTCATCCTCCAAAGGATTATGGATTTTTAAGAGTCTTAACTACAACATATCCTAAGAAAAACATGTCAGACATGCTTAGTTCTAAAGAATTCTCAGAGCTTCATCACATGTTCTCTGGCAGGAGGATCTCCATTGAACGTTACTGCAGCTGGAGTGCTCTACACACCCAAACTCTCACTTTTCCACCCAAACTTTTCAATTATATGTTATTTAGCTCAAAATTAACTTCTCTTCAAAAGAGTTATCCACAAATCCCTATAAAGTATAAATTCTCACTCCTATATTTTAATATAGAACCAAACTCCAAGCTCTGTTTGCTAAAACATAGTTTGACACTTTTAGAATAATACACAATGTAATTTTGGTTTTACCCATTGGAAAGCAGGTACTTTCATACACTCCTACCTCTGGCAGTATCTTAGGTTACTCCAGGAGGAAGCAGGGTTTTAGCCCTCTGAACAACTCCCCAGGGTTTGCCATTTACATAACGAGCCTAACACGCTGCAACACACTTCAGCAATTCTTCTGGATCAGATACTTTGCATTTAATATGGCATTTTGGTGTACTTTTAGCAGGGCAATTTAATTAGAATTATCCATGGATAGTTTAAAAACTGAATCCGCAGATCATTTATTACTGGCCTGTATTTACTGATGCAGCAACAAACCCATCTGGTAAGGGCTTATTCCTTAATTAGTTCATTTAATATTTTTGTCTAAAGTGACATTTACTACAACTATCTGTACTGCACAGGGCATAAATCAGTCTCTATACATTATATAACCCAGTAGTTTAACAGAGAGTTTTTCTTGTTGAGGTCAATTTTCTATATTTCATTCATTGTGCCAGGATTGTCAGTGTGAAATTGTGACAACAGCTGGCTAAAAGTGAGGGATTATGACCTCCTCACAGTGATTACACGCTAAAAATTAATTGTGTTACCCTCCCCAGCACTGTAGCATTGTGATTATTTGAAGCAGAGAGTGTGGGTGGGTGTGGGCGAGATGCAAGTAAGAACAAATAGATTACAAGGCACACAAATCAATGCTTGTTATTGCAATGTCATAAAAAATGGTTTCTAGCTAACAAATACTGAAAGAAACAAACAAGTTTAATTTAATTACAAGTGTATCTATTTTGTACTCTGGAGAAACTGAACTAAGATAAAGTGTGAGACTAACATTCATCTGTATGTTGTATTAAGATGCTGGTACCGCCACATCTTTCAAAGCCCTGAGTTTACTTCACCAATCATTTTAAAAAAGTACCTCAGTCCTTTTCTGTGCTATAAGTAATATAGTAAATCTTGTTTCTTTTAATGTTACAGCATCCTTCTTCTTGATGCTACTTTTTGCCAGCATTTGCTGTAGGAAATATTGATCTCTGCTTCTTCAAAATGAGTGTTCCTTGTACCCTTTCTTACTCAATGGACCCTACAGTTTGTATGTTTGATATTGC
Source organism: Eurypyga helias (assembly GCF_000690775.1). NCBI lineage: Eukaryota > Metazoa > Chordata > Aves > Eurypygiformes > Eurypygidae > Eurypyga > Eurypyga helias. The sequence continues at coordinate 2,265 of NW_010270225.1, read as the reverse complement.
AACTTCTCTCTCTGGGGAAAGCTCTGGTTTGCCACTTTACAGTTTCTTTCAGCAGAATTATTTTCACACTTTAGATAGCATTGCACTGTGCCAGTTGTGGGTGAAGAAAAAAAAGCAACACCAAACCTGCTTGTTTTACTGTATACATTTAGATACCCTCAAAACCATTAACTGGAAGCCTGAAGGCCAGATCAAGAATTAAACTATCTATGACTTAGTCATACCCTTTCCCACAGGTTTACAGCATGGCAAAGCTAACACACGAGCTTCAAAGAAGCTTCAAATATTTGTGCAGTCATCAAAAGCCTGTGAAACACCATAATTGGCAAACTCACTCGCTCGTCACAAGGTAGTATAGTTAATAGGGGAAAAAACAATTCCTGGGCCACAATTCAACACAACATAAGAACATTCTAACAAAGGTGTGTAGATAAGTCTCTGTACTTTTTACACGCATAGTTTAGTGTTAATTATGCACATGCTTTGGTATCCCTTCATTTTTGGGTTTAGATCTCTTAAGAGCTGTGAAAGATATCCATGTGCTTACTGAGAGATGGTAAAGCTCAGCAATACTGCTATTGCCCATAGGCTGACGCTGTGTCTTTCTGCTCAGTACAGGAACAACAAATGAAAAGTACCGTAAAGAATACACAAAACATTTTTTCGTCTGACCACTGATGTGGGTGGCTGGAAATACGGCTGTGAATGCTGGTAGGGGTTTGGCTGGGGAGAGAGAAATGCTCATGTTCCTACATCCTTTTAAATCATTGCCATTATTTTCCAGTGCCTACATGTTTATTTTCCTTTGCTCTTAGCATTACATGAACTGCTTTCCAATATGTGACTTACTTTTAAAAAATGCTTAGTCAATGCTTTTTTCCATGACATCAGTGAGAACTGCTGGTCTCTGAACTCTTCCATGTTTATTTACTCTTCTTTAATCGAATCAATTAGAAATGGCTTTAGAGAATACCTTTAGGTCCCCATTTTACTAAGAGTAACATCTGTGGGATCTTTTTCCAGGAGAATAAAAGAATAACAACTTTCCGTGCTCTCCTTTGAAGAAGCATAGTCTCACTCAAGAGATTACTGCAGCTGTACCTCCACATGCAGGCACATGTCAGTATGTCCAAATAGACCAGAGACAGATTCTTTCTTACCAAGACTGAGAACTCTTTATTTTGCATTTTCATGATAGATTAATTTAAAAGTCCAGTTAGACAAAACGTTTTTATAAAATCAATTACTTTTTCCCCCCAGGCCACTGGGACAGGGAGTAAGGAGGCTGAGTTTATTCCCTATGATAAAAAAGCCATTTGTTTTACTGTCATTGAAAACAATAAAAAACCCACACTTTCTTCTCTATGATACTCATAGAGTATCATAGAGATACCCTACTGATACTTCTCTACTGATACTCATTCACACCAAACTTTTCTTGAATTTTGTATTTGGTAAAATAGGCATTTTAATAGAAAATTTTGACCAGATCAATATTCTAAGACAATTCAATACAAAGAGCTTTATTAGGATACTGTGCAATGACTAAGGTTACCCACAGGAGTAATTTTTTCTGCTTTAAGATGAGCTCATGTACTTTACACAACCATTCATATCAACCCCAATTTCACACTAGCTTTTTAGCAAAAAGTAATTTCAATTCCATGTGGCAGCTAATTATACATGTGAGATAATACCCTATAGTGATTATATAAGATGGCATATTAGTACTCATCTTTATGTCATTTATTTATCACACTGGTTACATGCTCTTTCCTTAAAAAAAACCCAAATTTGTTAAATGAACATTATCAATTTGAAATCTTCCCAGATTTTGGTGGGTTTTTTTTCTTTCCTTTTTACTAAACTTAGTTTCAGATATTAAACCTATACCTGTATTTAATGTCTGCTTTTGTAGGTATATAGTAATTTCATTTTTATCTCCAGCCATTACATTTTGAGATTATTCTGTTTAATCCTTGCTGGATTTTGCTGAGCTAAGTAGATAAAGGTATATCCTATATTCCATTGTACATTAGGAAGTTAGTCTATTCAGGGCAACACGGAGAAGAAATAAAAATGGAAGATCCACCACGCAGATATCAAGAAGTCATGTGCTCTAAACAATATACTTCTTGGTATGTTATTGGGAAGTTAGCACTGACCTAAAAATTTCCCACTCCAAGAAAGTAATGAGCTTAAATATTAACTCTTGGGGCCGGGTGTGTGTAGGGGGGTGTGTGTGTAGAAAGAGAAAAAAGATTT
>NW_010270224.1:28995-43007 GCF_000690775.1 Eurypyga helias | reverse complement strand
AAGCGGATCCTGTAGTCTAAGATACTGAAGTCACACCACTTGGATCTCCTGCATGTGAAAAGAAACTTTAGATGAATGGTCTTCTGATTTGCATGTGCTGGACATTGAAAAAACTTTTTTTGTTGTTAGCTGTAGTTTGATCCTAAGAACCTAGGACACAACTATTGCAGTTATTTTAAAGACGTAGTAGTGCACTACAAGGTGTTATGTGTGTTCATTTTGGAGTCACTTTATAATAGCTTCCTGGTGTGCTAATTACCTATTGCTGTGTTCTGTGTTGGGGGGATTTTATGGAGGTTTTTTTTCTTCCCTTTTGTTTGAACACAGTATTTTTGTGATGCCTATTTTATTCTTTATTTGTCATGAAGAGTCTTTTCCACTTCAGATTCTTGCCACTGTTTGAAAAATGTGTGTCTTATTTTCTGAGAAAGAAACAAGACCAGCAGCTGATGCCAAAGACAAGTCTCAAAACCAGCGTTATGCGTCCTCTGTGTTCGTGTGAACACTGCAGTGCAAATAAATTGGGACACGATCTACTACCTCAATGTCAAACACACCTTGTGTCTGTTTTACCAGCACTACCTTATGTTCACATGCAGAAACATTCCTCGAAGAACTTTGTGGTTCATTTTACTACTGCATCTTTACCAATAATGATTCTCTGTACTTAGTAGCTTCGTGTTGCTGTTAGTCCTGTGCTGTGAGGAATTTCTGCAGGCTGTAAACTGATCTGTGAATAGGCTATAATCAGAAAGAATATAACTTATTCATAATTTCTCTTGGATATTCCTGCTCTGCTTTAGTATCTAGTTTCAAATATGCTGTTTATAGGAAACATTCTGGGTGGCGTTGTACCTGCTGTAATGAAAACAACTGGGGATTTGTTATGTGTTATCTTTTCTTCTACCACCACCCGCATTTTTTTTCCCCCCCCCCCCCTTTCCTTCTTCCCCAATAAAAACACAAACAGTCAAACAAAACCAACCACTACTCAAATTTAAACTTCTGTCCTTCCCTTAAAATAGTTAAGGACTGGAATAAATTCCAAAAAGATGCTGCATAGAAGGAGGAGAGAAACTTTGTGGGTTTTCTGACAGGATAAGGAACAATGACAGTAGGTGAAGGAAAACTTGCTTGTCTGTCATTTGAAAACTGATAACTGGGAACATCACGGGTGCGACACACTTTACCAAAGAGACTAGCCTATAAAAGTGTTTCTAGTGAAGTGGAAGAAGCTTTTTTTGTTTAGGTATGTGTATGTATATATAAAAATGTGTGTGTTAATGAAAAAAGATTTAAGAAAAAGCTCATACCTTGATAATGTGGAATTATTGCCAAAGAAGTAGAGCCAAACTATAATTTTTACCATCTTTTTAAACATGGTAAATATAGGGTAGTAGAACACTTTTCTATTTGTATTTCTCTTACAGTAATTAACATGAATGTTTCACAGCCATTACAGTTTGTATATGAGATGGAAACCTGGGGAACTCTCTTATTTTTGCTGGTGAGTAGGGAGGAAGTGTTTTGCAGCTCAGAAAGCTGCTCAGCCTGCTGGCCACGATTCTCTGGATGCAGCCCAGGATACACTTGGCTTTCTGTGCTCTAAGTTCACATTTCTGACTTACGTTGAGCTTTTACTTCACCAGTACCCCCAAGCCCTTCTCTGCAGGGCTGCTCTCAATCCTTTCATCACCCAGCCTGTATCGATACCAAGAGTTGCCCTGACCCAGGTGCAGGACCCTGTATTTGGCCTTGGTGAATCTCACAAAGTTTACATGAGCTCACTTCTCGAGCTTGTCCAGGTCCCTTTGGATAACATCCTATCCCTCACACGTGTTAACTGTACCACTCAGCTTGGTGTTGTCTGCAAACTTGCTGAGGGTGCACTTGATCATACTGGGTCATTGCCATCAATACTAAACAGTACTGGTCCCAGTACAGACCCCTGAGGGACCCCACTTGTCACCAGTCTCCATCTGGTCATTGAGCCATTGACCACTACCCTCTGGATATGACCATCCAACCTATTCTGTCCACTGAACAGTCCACCTATCAAATCCATATATCTTCGATGTAGAGAGAAGGATGTTGGTGGGGACTGTGTCAAAGACCTTACAGAAGTCCAGATAAACAACATCTGTAGCTCTTCCCTTGTCCAGAGGTAGTCATTCCATCATAAAAGGCCACAAGGTTGTTCAGGCAGCACTTTCCCTTGGTGAAGCCATGCTGGCTGTCTCGAGTCACCTCCTGCATGTGCCTTGGCATAGCTTCTAGGAGATCTGTTCCACGATCTTCCCAGGCACAGCGGTGAGGCTGACCAGTCAGTGGTTCCAAGGGTGGTCCTTTCTATCTTTTTAAAAATGGGTGCAATGTTTCCCTTTTTCCAATCACCAGGAACTTCACTTGGCTGCCGTGACTTTTCAGATATAATGGGGAGTAGCTTGGCAACTACATCAGTCAATTCCCTCAGGACTCTGGGATGCACCTTGTTGGGGCCCATAGACATAGGTATATTCAGGTTCTTCAGCTGTTTGCAAGTCTGATTTCTTATAGTGGGAGGGATTTTGCTCCCCCAGTCCCTGCCGTGAGGTCCTTCCACTCAAGAGGTGTGGGAAGAGTAATTGCCAGTGAAGACTGACACGAAGAAGTTGAGTACAATGAACATATATTCTTTTATTTGCCTTATAACCTGATTGAAAGCTGAGCTAACCAAAGCATAGTGCACTTCAAGTGATCTGCAAAAACCATACTTTGCATGAACAAATTGATTACAGTAGTTTTCTCCCAAGAAGATTAATGTACACACATGGGATCACCAGCAGATCCCTCCAGCTGGGGCAAGGAATTAAACTTTCTCACAACCTATCTTTTAAGGGTACCAGTGACACGATGGCATGAAGCTGGCTTTTCCCAATGCTTTCTTAAAGCTTTCTAATGTACTACTTCAGTATTGAGAATGGAAACAGATAAAAAGTGGGGCACTGCAGTGGATGAATGCTTCCATCCTTTATAGCTGTATCTGTCAGCTTCAAAAAAGGCAAATGCTACTCCACAGGGACTGCCGTTTTCTTCTAGAGAAAGAAAGCGGTAAGCAACTTCTCTTAAAATCAATGAAAAAACCACCAGACTGCAAATATCAAACAAGTTTTCCAGGGCATGTGTCTTGGATGACTGTAATTTTTGAATTGGAATTACTTAGTGCTGTCAGGAAACTTCAAATGCAGATGTATTTCTGATGCGTTGCCTCTCTTGCAGACCCCTTCTTTTTCCATTCTGCCTGACACCCCCTTGGGTTTAGCTTACAGTCTGATTACAGCACTAGCTTGCAGCAGCAGGCATTATTGACTTTTAGAAGTAAGTATGTACATTTGATACCGACTTTAAAACTTCCTAAAAATGTTAAAATACTTGCTCAGTATTTGAACTTGATAGTTTCTTGCTGTGGCTTCTAGTTGTTACCTATTAGCTAGTAGCAGTAGCATCGTATATAAGGTAGGCGTGGAGTCAGCTAGAGAAATTGAAAACCTGAGCTGCTGCATATTTTAATCACACTGATATGTTTGTGGGACCAACAACAGACCTACTGTCTGGCGTTCAGTCGTTGGCCAGAGACCCCGGTATGAGACCGGCTCCAGTAGCGCCACGCACAGGAGCAAAGCCTCCTCTCCTGTATTGCCCAGCCTTCCCTGCCGTATCCTACTGATCTTGGATGGCGCTTGAAAAGCTTCAGGCCTCAGCACTTCAGCTGCGGGCTCTGATTGGTGTGACACTTGTGGAGGGGTCCCCTTTGGTTTTGCTGGAGCAGTGGACCTGTTTCAGAGTCAGTAGCAGATGAACGTGCTGCCTAGTAGCTTCTGTAAAAGCTACTGTGCTAGTAGTGCATGGAAAAAGACTAGGCTCAAAGCTGATTTCTCCTCAAAGAAATGACAGGCTTAAAAGAATGTAGGCTATTAATGGGTACAAGTAGAATGCAAGGAAATGAGTCGCTTGTGCAGCAGGGTAAGGCAGTGGTAGAGTTGGCTCGTTTGTTTTTATGACTGTCAGATGGGACAGTAAGATTTCTCCTTCAATATCCACATCAGCACTTCATTGCTCTCCTTATCTAGTGCTAGCTAACTTTCAGTTAACCATGCTAGCTAAAAGTTTGTAAATAGGCTTAACCTGTCTTGGTTGTAACTACGTGGAAGTCTTTTTGGGGACTAGTAATTACTGTCAAGAGCTGTTGCTGTGGCAGCAAAATCACTGGTAGTATACTACTGTGGGGCACAGTGGTGAGTTTCCAGGTATGGAATTCTGTTGTTGTAGACACGATGCGTATCTTCCCATCCTTAGGTATGCTGCTCACTGGTAATTTAATGAAAAGTTCCCTCCACCTTTAGTGGCTTAACTTAACATATCTCACAAAACTGCCTTTTCTTTTTTTTTTTCTTCTTTTATTGATGCTTCAGACCAGCAGCTTTTTTTTTGAGTGACAAGCTAATTTTGTCAAGTCTGAATCTCCTGGCCACGCAGCATCCTGTGTTTTGACTGCTGTTTTAGATGGTAATTTACTTGTTAGAACAAGTTCTGCTTCTGTCTTAGAGAGTAGCACCTTAATTCTGTAGAGTAGTCAAATTTTGATTTTTGACACACGCCTCTTTGTACTACCCTTTAGCTCATATTTCAACTACATACAGAGATGCTATTTCATGAAACGCTTATCAGATGAGTGTATGAAAAATGTAGAAGTTAAAATCAGTGGACTTTTGAATAAAGTCTCCTACTGTCCAACTCTATGGTTGTTTGGCTTCTAAATTAATACCAGGCTTTTTAAAGACAAATACTTCTTTTTACTTCTCCGAAATGGTGTATATATAGTTATGTACTGGCAATACTTCATTGCTGAAATTAAGAGAATGAGCTATTTCAGTTTAGTCTGAAGTAGCTCCTAAGGACACACACCAAATCAAAGAAGAATTGTTAATACGAACTTAGATATGCCAGAAGAGAGGTCTCCAGGTTGCCTTTGTAAGCCTCAACTGTCAGAGAGAGTCCTGAAATATTCCATGTTCTTGGCAGACCTAAGTTACTGGATACAGAGGGTGATGGGGTTTGCTTTTCATGATTAACAGGAAACAATTAGGATACATTGTGTTCTACTGTAAACAAGTATGAACTGACTAATGTCAGAACCTTCCAAAGTGTCCTGTTTTTAAAACAACCAAAGAAACGAACTAAAAAATTACTGTTATAGATCTAAGACATGATGTGCAGATGAGCTCTCTGTGTGGTCAATCATCTCCTGTGCATGTGGAAAAGATAATTCGGTGTTTTGTGAAAGTGGGCAGACAAGACAGACTTACAGATGTGTCAGGAGGGGTTTTTGTGTTGGGTTGGGGTTTTTTTTGGTGTTGGTTTTTTTTTCCAAGTGATTGTTACAGCGTGGAAACCTTGGAGTGAGAAACTGACCTAGCTTTTCTGTGTTAGCAGCAGGGGAGCCTTTGGAAGAAATGAAATCTCTCTCAAATTCTTTGATGTCAGAGTGAAATGTTCCACATTTTTGTGAAAATGTAGTATTTGAATATGAACTATTTCATCCCTTTCATTTTTGAAGGGAGGTGTTATGAAAGAACAAGTTATAGGAATGAACCATTGCAGTTTTGAGAAGACTGTAAGAAACTGTCTAAATAGCTTGTATGTTTGACTTCTGTGCTCAAAAAGGGAGCTTTGTGTAGTTCTGGAGAAATGTAATATCCTTAGAAGGAATGAAACCTCTGTTCTCCTAAACTGTCATCTCTAAGGCATGTTAGTTTAACATGCTAAATGCTATATTTGAATTCTTAAAAGTTAAAAACTCTGGATTTCTTTAATTTGTGTAATTTGATTCTGAAATCAATAAGTGTATGGACAAAGTGAGCTCATAGGCAGCTAACATGCACATCAATATAGGTAAAAAGGTGCTGCTCATGAACATGATGTAGAAACTGAATGCTGCGATAACACATGGCTTTTTTAATGTAGCATTTCAGAGAAGATCAGAACTGCTTCCTCATTTTAGAATGCAGGAACTAAGGCAGATTTAAAGCACTTAGCTCCTTCTAATACACAAATAAGATAATTAGAAGGAAGCTAAATTACACATCTCTAACAGTCAGTCTATTCTCCACTACAGTGATCATTGCCAAAATACATAATGAAAGCATACTTTGTTTCAAAATTTTAAGATTAAATAGATTCAGGAAAGTAATGTAATTGGGAGAAAGAAGTAATAATAAGAGATCAATTTTTATGGTGTGTTTAGTGGTGTTATTTAAGCCTGTTGTGACAAATATACCTGTTTGTCGAATATAGGGCACATCAAATGAAACTGTTAGATGACAAAATCAGAACAAACCTATTCTTTACACATTAGGTTGTAGAGCTGTAGAGCCATTTCTGCAGGATGTTGTGAGTATTAAAAAAAAAAATTAAGTTCAGAAAGCAGATGAGTAATTTCATGAAAGAAAACTCTGTTGGGGATTATTAATCATACAAGCATCACATCTGTCTCTGAAAGTCCTTAACTCTCAAGCTCTCAACACTTGCATTACTCATAGGAAGTATTTCTGTTTGCTTGTCCTGCTCCTAAACTTCTGTTAGGGATAGGAAGCTGTGGTAGATAGGCCTTTTAGAGACTCATCTAGCAGTCATTTTTTGTGTTGGGGATTTTCTGAAAACTGAAATGGTTGTTACCTGGTTTCTACTGAGAGAAACCTATTTTTGAGATAGCAACAACAACAAAAAAGGCCCTGAAGACAGATGCTGGAATTATTTCAGAATGGCAGAAACAGAATTCCTACCTCTCTTAAGTAGAATTACATAATTGTTACCCAAACGCTTAGTGAACGAGCTATAAACATGGGGAAAGGTCTGGTCTGTCCTATATGTTATTAGGATGTCGGAAGGTCCCCTCTAGCTGCTTCCTCACGGGCAAGAGAGAGAGCATCCAGGTTCCCCCTCAATGCATAAGTTAGGTCCAGATACGACCACAGCATCAACAGATTTATTGTCCTGTTCCAAGATACATTGATATTGTGCCCTCAAACCCCTGATTTGTTTCCTCTCATATCCCCTTCTCCCATTTTTCCCTTTTCAAGTTCTTTGCATTTACCATCCTCATCGTTTCCCCGTTAAACATCTCAGCCCTGTTTCCTTTTCCGCACCGACCTCAATTCTGTTGATTGGTAAATTCTGGTAAACTCACGCTCACTCCCCTTCTGTTATCTCTAGTGCCTGCCTGCTCTTTCTCCTGTTGCTGTCTTGTTAGCGGTGGCTCAGCACAGGGTGAGCCATCTGCACATACGCCACTGCTCCTCTGTTATCAGTAGCATCTTGCACTCCGTGGTGGCCTTATCTTGTTATAGACACCACAGACCTGGGTGTGTCATTGGCACGCTACCCCGACATATAGAAAGTCTTGTAGTCTGTATTTCTTTGTTATCTATGTCCCAGAAAAGATTGCAGAATAATATAGTTTACACATACCACCTCAGTGTTTATAATCGTAGATATGACTGGAGTTTTCCTAAAGTCGGGATAACCATAGCTGTTTGTACTGGAGGTCAGGGGACTTAGTAGCTGGAAAAGGGGAGACTTGGAAAAGAGATCAAGACCAGAACTGGATAGAGAATATTTCTAGTAGAAATATTTGAGATTTAGGGAAGAAATGTGAGAGAAAAGAACAGTTTATTGCTTTTCCAAAAATGTTTCACCCGAAAATAGAATCTTCAGAATTTACAAAACTTGCTCATGGGCAGCCAGTAATCCACAAATGAAAATTGACAGGACCTGTCAAGCAGGCTGCTGAGGAAGCTGGGTCCCTGCCCGCTCCGCTTCTTGCCTGTCAGCCTGCCTGGAAGGGACTTGTCAAATTCAGCTCTCAATCCACAGCAAATTAAATTGATGTGGTTTTGTTTGTTTGGTTTTGGTGGGGCAGAGGGGGGCTGGTTTTTAAACATGGACAGTTGGATTTTCAGCAAGGAACTTCTCTACCACCTCTGTTCTGTCAGAGGCTTTGTCGCTCAGTGACTCAATATGGGTATTATTTTTTGGAAGTTACTATGACGGTTTGGATGTTTTGCTTTCACTTTTGCCATATAATTGGGCTTATCTTTGAAGTATTGCTTAGAAGCAGCTGCAGCAAACTCCCTAGATTATTTTGGATCGTTTAGGCTGAGCTATCCAAAACGGTTTGAGGGACAGCAAAGACTTTGTCTCTTCTGTATTGTAGTCTTAAGTACAACAAATACTTTGACTGATCTCTTGAGGAACTTGAAATAAAGTGTGGAATTAACAGAGCTGATCTGGGAAACTTGCGTGGTTTTACATACCTGCCTGAAAAAAAGCAAGAAGCAGCAAAAGAAAGGAGTAGTGTGTGCTGGAAAACAGGTCCCAACTATGATCTTTCCTTTCTTCAAGCTAGCGGGTCTATTAACTCTGTAGCTGGCTTTCCTGTTCCTGCTTAGGAAGGGGCAGAAATTCCAGATAGTTGTTTGACTGCATTGTATTATGGAGGAGCACCCCATCTTCTATATTTATTTATAATACCTTATTGTTTGTGTGAGGCACCATATATGCTGAGAAACTGGTAAGTTTAGATGGCAGTGCAAAGCTAAAGTTTTTGCCCATTGTGGGTATAAGCCTCTACAGGGTGGGTGGGGTGGAAGGTGTCTCCTCCTAATAACACTACACTGCAGGAAAGTGTCATGCCATTAGCTGTGTTACAGATTGCTCAAACTGGAATTATGCTCCATTTGCGCTGTGAAAGCGATAAGGCATTTGAAGCGCTTTTTATTAACAGCTTACGAAGTGAAGCATGAAATTTGGGCCACTATGACCACAGGTTCTCTCAAATCTTTCAGTATCCCCTTGTCTTCTGGCAATGAATCCTAAGTGTTTGCCTTTTCAGTAACAAACCTGAGGTTTGGGTGTTTCATGTTCTTCTTTTCTCTTGTACAAGATGCTCAGGAGGAGCCCTTAGTTTCTGTACGCTTTTACTCTTACCTTGTTCTCTTTTTGTCCACTTGTAAATAAGTAGAGCTAATTTTTCAGCCTTTCCATTGAAGAAAATATCTCCATGCCTCTTAATTGAATTCTTTCTATTTCTTCTGTATCCACTACTGCCAGGAGGTGATTGGAACAGACTGCTAGTATTCATCTTGGCTGTTTTAATTGCATATCAGTTTTAAGGGTTTCCATTCATTTCCTTGTGCAACTGAGCATCTGATTTCTTCTGCCTGTCATGAGAACATAGGCACAGACATTCTCCATAAGCCTGTGACAGCTCTTCTCAAATCCGTGTAAACCTGATGAAATATTAACAGTACTGCAATTTGCTATCTCACTTATAAAGGCTTCTTGCTAAGGAACATTTGGATATATAAGAAAAATATAGTGTAAAGCATTAATATGCTATGTATAGCACTGGAAGAGATGCTGCCTAAGGGCTAAATTACTTATCATACATAAAAGCAGATTTGTATAGATTTTTAAGGTTGATTTTAAATTGTATCCTTCTACAAGAGGATTCACTGCATATATATACTTTTCAGTATAAAGGTGTCATTTCCAAGCTGTCATCCTTAACTCTGTCTTGAATGAAGGAAATTACAGATATCAATGGACACTTTTCATCTCTTGGGCATGAGGGCAAGTTTACTACTTTTTTGCAGATGTGTTTATGTGAACTGGAAAGCTAATTTACAAATCTTGTCACTGTTCTGTAACATGAATATATTATGATGGTAGTGGGATTAAGCAAAAAACGTAAGGTCTGAGTGTGATGTATTTTGGGAACTTCACCAGCACTGGTTGTGTCGGGATGCACAGGCCAGATAATCACATAAATGTTTTAAGAGGAAAACAAATGCCACACGAAGAATGGTAATGTTTAGGTTTACAATATCAATTTCAAATGCTGTGATAAAATTACTGGAGGAAAATAACTGATACGTGTTTTCTGCTATGGTGGTTCTTTCACTCTTCATACAGGGAGATGTAATGACTAATTTACAACAACAATTTTACACCTCAAAATTTGCTACAATACAGCCCATGTTTCCTGTAGATAGTTTGAGAGCTGCAGAAATAAATCTTTCTGAAAATAATTTTTCTCTGAACTCAAATGCAGCACTGGATAAGCTCTTTTATCAGTCCTGACCAAGATAAGTAGATGTAAATGTGGAATGGGCAGAAATCATTAATTCATACATGACACTGGATCTTCATTATGTTTTTCCAGGGTCTGATTATCTTAACTGTTTTTCTTGAATCTTTCTATACTAAGGCAATAAGTAGATAGCTCTTAACTTCCTGTCAGAAATGAGCTGGCAGTGTTTTGCATAGCTGAAGTAGTTTATTCAATACAGAAGTACCTTGAAATATTTCTGGAGTCTGGGAAAAACCTTTAATAACTCATAATTCTCATCTGAAATATTTTAAACAGCCACAATCTTGGGCTGGAATTTGTGTTGTGTCCTAGTTGTTGATGGGGAGAAGCAGATCAATTTACTTGCTCTGTAAAATTTAGGTAAATATGTGCAATCCATGCTGAATTTAATGGGATTGCAGGATAACTCCGTCTGGAGGTCCAAGGGGGTCCCTGGTCTGGCCCTGACACAGCAGTCTCAGCCCTGAGGTAAGGCCGGGCTGCTCAGGGCTGTGCCCCCTCCGGCTGGAACCCTCTGGCCAGAGCCAGCCCAGCCTCCCTGGGCAGCCGGGGGCGCTGCCGGCCCCCAGGGAGAGCCCTCTTCCTCGGGTCCTGCCTCAGCCTCTCCTGCATGTCCCGTCCCCTGCCCCTTGTCTCTCTGGTGCCCTCTTCTCAACCACCTCCCTACACATACAGGGGGGTTGTTGCCACCCCCTTGGAGCTATCTCTGCCCCAGGCTGAGCTAGTCCCATCCCTCAGCCTCTCCTCAGGCGACAACTGCTCTAGCCCTGACCAGCTTGGACCCCCCACCCCCTTTGGACTCACACCAGTTTATTGGTACCTTTGCCATACTGGGAGGCCCAGAACTGGACAAAGTGTCTAGATGTGGTTTCCTGAGCACTGAGAATGGGGATAGTCCTGTCCCTTGATGGAGAGTCCATAGTCCTGCTGCCCGGTTGCTGCTGGCACATGCACAGCTCCCTGTGCACCAGAGTCACGGCACCTTCCCCGCAGAGCTGCTCCCCTGCCCAGCACTCCCTGGACTGTACTGTCACCAGGGGTTATGGACTTCACATTTGTTCCCGCTGAATTTCAGGAGGTTCCCATTGGCCTCTTCCTGCAATCTGCCTTGGCCTCTGTGAATCTCAGATGGGATTTCCCTTCCCTGCCCCTACTTGGTGTTGACTGCAAACTTGATGAGGGTGCACTGCGTCACATCCTGCAGGTTACTGATAAAGATGTTAAAAGGAGGTTAAAAAAAGTCATAAATTAGTATAATTGCTTTTGACCTCTGTGTAACTGGCTTTTCAGCTGTTGAGAAACAGTCCAATCCTTTTGCTCTAATTTCAGGCTATTAGGCTGAAGATACGTCTCTGAGGGTAGAAGCAATGATGCAGACATAGCCCTTGATCCGTGCAGCAACTGCGTACCAGATTAATCTATGTAAATACTTCTCAGTGAACAGGCTCTCTGACTTCTGAAAGTGCAGTTTCATCGTGGTCACAATAATGAGCTTTAGCAGTGCAGCACTTGGCTGCGTTAGCTGGATGCTGGAGAGGGGAGGGGGAATGGAAAGGAAGAACTCATTTGGGACAGGGGAAGAGGAGAAAAATACTTTCAACTGATACTTAGTGGCACATGGATAAGGATTTGGTATGATCTGGTCTGGCCTCTTGTCAAAACCTGGTGGCCTGAGGATGGGGAAGTATTTATTACCAGTACCCAGTATTTTGGAAAGCTCAAAGTGCCCTGCACTTTGTGAATTCAGTGACAACATCAAGCTTATTAAGTTTCTCATTAACTGATACCTAATGGATTTGTAACTGATCTGTGTTTTTACTTACTGTTATTAGCTACTTAACTAGGTTGGTGATAGTCCCAAACCTACTAATAATGCATGGTTCACTCTTTAATTGTTTTCCTTAAAAAACAAACAAACAAACAAAACCCACCCAAAACATTTAAAAATAATTGCTTCAGAAGTATGCAATTAAATAAAAGGAAATAAAAGTTTTAAAAAATTGCACTTAGAAAATACATCTGAAGTTTTGCCTTTCAGTGCCAGTCTGGCATCCCTATCACAACTAAAACTTCTTATGAGCAAGGATATTCTTGTCCCTCCCAGTTTCTGATACGTGCCCTGGGAGGGATACAGGATTGCGTAATGAATATAGACTCATTCTGTAAGGGGGAGAAATTTCTGGTAGGTTGTTGTTGGGTTTCTTGGTTATTGTTCCTGGTTTTTTGTCTTGAAAGACATCCTGGATATGCCAACACTTTCCGTCTAACAGGGGTGGACACAGGTTTGTTACTGACTTTAGCGACAGTAAAACTTACAAACATAGGAGAGGAGACTGTGAGTGTACAATGTGGTAAAGAAAAATAAACAGGTTCTTTAAATCCACCTTACTTCATTTTTGTGGATTTTAATCATGCTCTGAAACAACAACTTGAATCATCTTGATGTTAATCACTTCATCTGCATGCGTTGTACTCCATAGCACTGTGCTTATTTTTTATTTGCATACCCCTGCTGAGATAGGGAACTTCAGTAGCAGCACGGCTATGTAGTGCTAGGTACCCAACGAACAAGTCCGTGCCATGCATAATTTATAATCTAATTAGAAGCAAACCTTATCAAAAAACTGTTTAAAGAACAGCAGGAAAAAATAGACAACAAAAGCATGTTTGTGTCATCCAGTGGAAGGAGCCTAGCTGTTCACACCATTCAGCTTGGGAGTTCTTGGAAACTGTAGCAAGTCTAAGTAGACTAGGGGAAAAAATGACACGGATTGGGATGAGTCTATGTATACCACTATTCTTCATAAGAAAAGTATTTACATAATTTGCTTTCTTTTTTCTTTCCTATTTGCGACCTTGGTCAAATTATGCATGAACTTCAGAGGCTGCTACTAATTCTGCACAAGATCAAAGAAATACATTAGTCTTTTTTACAACTCTGCAATGCTTTTCTGCTTTAAGTGAAAATACTTCAGGTTTCTTTCTTGTTATTGGCAGTAATGAACAATCACTTAAGTTCTTGCACGTCAAGAACTTTTAAAAATTAACCATCAGTGATTCTCCTTGGGGGAAAAAAAAGCCCAAATCATGAAAAACTCAACCAACCAACAACAAAACAAAACAAAACCCGGACACTGGAGCATCACTGATTTGTCCCATCACAGACATTTAAAAAAAAAAAAAAAAAAAAGTCCAAACTGCTGAAATCATAGACTGTCTGAAGAAGCATCATCTGCCTCTGATGCTAGTAAGAAGGAAATTATTTTTCAGTTTATCTGTTAAAGAGTCCATCCCAATGTTTTGTTAAGTGTTTGAAGAGCACTTAGCTTTGGAGAAATACAGTGGTCTTGATGGACAAGCTGTAGCCTTCATTTTCTTTTTTTCTGAAATGCGGATCTTGGTAACAGTTAAGTTGTAGGATAGGGGATTTGTAGCTTATTCTTTAGACTGCTCTTTTGTTTGTATCTGGATGACTTGGATGGTTCATTTAAGACTTCTGTCGTGTGTGTGTGTGTGTGTGTGTGTGTGTGTGTGTGTATACAGATGTAAATAGTAGACAATCTTCAGCATTAATGTCAGCTATGCTCAGTTTCGTAGTGCTGCACTTCAATGCTATATTTTCATGTATTTTTCCACTGGTGTAGTTACTGATAACATGTCATTGATTCCCCCACTAGTAATTGAGACTTGAAGGCCAAAGCAGTTTTGAGAGCATCTTGATGCTTTCAGGGCAGATGTTTTCAGGAAAAACTCTTAAAATGCCTACAGAACGTATTCAAATCCTAGCTTAGCTGGGGGAGAAACAAACAAATCCATTGTCCAA
>NW_010270224.1:0-28958 GCF_000690775.1 Eurypyga helias | reverse complement strand
GGTTTCTTTCATATCTCTCTTCTCTCTGTATGTTGGGGAAAAGACAGCTGAAGCTAGGCAAGTGAATCTAAAATTGAGCTAAAACTTTTCTATTTTGGATCATTCAAGGTGAGATGAATGTTGTTGTAACAGATTTGGGTAACTATACGGGCGAGATTTTTAACCACACTATTTTTCTTTCCCTGAAACTGATAATTTCATTTGGTGTTGGGATGGCCAGGTAAGGACCAAACTGTAGATCAGCTTGTACTGAAAGTATTTGGAGTATGGAGGTGAACTCTAGTCTTCAAGTTTATCTGCCTTATCCTATGGCTCCTACTAAAATGAACTGTGCAATAGTTAAAGCACTACGGCACAGTTCTCACTTAGAAACTAATTGTAGGGCATCTCCAGTTTCTCAGTAAATTTGTACTTTTAGAAATGCTTTGCTGAAATATGTAGAAATATGCCTGACAAATAAGTAAAACGTATGTTGTTATCACTGAGTAGTTTGCTATGTTCTACAATTACTTTCAAATTAGCTTTTTTTTTTTGATGCAGACATATCAAAGCATCAGGGCTGCTGTTCTTATTAATTATTTCTTATACTAAATAGTCTAATTTTTCCTGTGTGCTTGTGCATTAAATAAAATATGCAGTAATAGAATAAGTGTAAAAATACCTTACCTGCAAATTTCCTGTTCTCTTTAGTTACCTTTTAATTAGAATTCTTGTTACAGAATTAAAAGGATAATGTATTCCTTTTGAAATATGTAACAGAATGAAGTACTGTGCAACGTCTGTCCCTGGTTAACAAATGATGCCCAGAACAGCATATGATGAATATTAGTTGGATAGCTTAATACACTACTAAAGAGGCTTACAAGCTACTGTGAGGAGTAGGAAA
The DNA here is from genome assembly GCF_000690775.1 of Eurypyga helias. Lineage (NCBI taxonomy): Eukaryota > Metazoa > Chordata > Aves > Eurypygiformes > Eurypygidae > Eurypyga > Eurypyga helias. The sequence continues at coordinate 28,072 of NW_010270224.1, read as the reverse complement.
TATAAGAATAGAAGCTTATCTGTAATTTAACGTAACACATATGGGAATAATAATTAGCATTTCTGTCAGGCATTCCATTTGAGGACTTTGAAGTGCTTTGCAATACAAATGACGGATTAATTCTCAGAATAGGCCTTAATGTTTTATTTTCCATCTTAGTTACTTCTTTATATGGAGATATTAGATTTTTTGCTTTTAATTGTTCTTGCAGGCAAGAAATGAATTCTTTGTAGGATACTGAAATGCTGAGGAGTAGCAGGAATTTGCTCAGATATCCCTTCAATACGGAGCATTAAGTACAGAACCATATAAAATGTTTCACGACATGCATGTTTAATATAAATGGAATCAGTTTGGCTACCTCAGCTCGACTATCATTTTAAGAGTTGTAGGCATTTCCCCGACTCGGTGTGAAGCATGCTCTATGCTGTGGGTAGCACTCTTAGAAGAGTTCTTCGTTCCTATTGCAGTGCAACACAAAGCGGTGAGCTAAATGGCAAGGGTCTAAATGTTCCCAAAATCTCTATGTGCTGCTTAGTGGAAAACAGCAACTGTGAATCCTTATTACTGGCCCGTTACCTAATACAAAAATCTCCTTTGGGGATTTACTTGGCTAAGTGGAAGTCCTGTCAGGAAGCACTCGCAGGGACTTCTCCATCCTGCATGGGCTGCGGACCATGGTTGTCATCCACCTGCTAAATTAGAAACGGTGACACTTTGTCAGTGACTGTTAAGCAAACATTGACAGTGTGTAGCTTGCTTTTAACTCGGGATGATACCATTAGGAAATGAGGTTATAAACACCAGAAATCTGTCAAGCTCCTGATTTGCAATAATCTTCTCCTGCTGACAGAGAAGAAGTGGTTATATATATATATGAAGGTTCATAGTGACAGGATTTATTTTATGTGTCTTGAAGGAGAAAAACAGATTTCTGTTGCCAGTAGAGAAAGGGAGTATGTTGTCATTTGTATCTTCTGTCAGGTTCAAGGGAAAAAAAGTAGACAGTTTCCAGTGAGATGAACCTTCTTTGAATATTTGAGGGTGTTTTTTTTTTTTTCCCTGCTTTGCTTCTGGAATAAGAAATAGTAACTAGAAATTAAGAGCTTAGAATAAAATTCTGTCGACTGTAATTACTAATTTTTAATTTGAAATCAAACTCTAGACATAGTTCTACCTACAGAAAACATAATCTGAATATAAACCAATTTGATCTAGTTTTCTAGCAAATCTCAGTCTTCAGTAAAGAAATTAACTGAGTTTTTGTCTTATGAAAAGCTGCATAAAACTAATGTTGTCAGTAGTCTGGCATAACAGTAGATAGTGTAACTGAAAAAGAAAAACCAAAAGCAGACATGTATCACACAGTCATATCTGTATGTCTGCTTAGATAGGGTTATGAACTAATTAGTGAAGTAACTGCGGTAGAACACCCTGTGTCTTTACGTAGAATTTCCACCATAGAGCAAGTCGGAACAGGTTAAAAACCTGTGAATATTGATAAAAGTTACTTTAAAAATTCAATTTAATCTTTTTAAGGCAATTGAGGATGGCTACTAGTGATGGAAACTCTTTGAGATGGAAGACCCTGGAATGTGTTACCATTACATGCACAACTGCCAGATTGAAATAAAGGGTTTGAAGTACTACCAAAGCAGCAATTGTGAATAATGAGAAAACTATCAAAGATCATGCTCTGAAACAGGGGAAATTGTTGAATAATTTCAGAACATAGTTGTGTTTCCGTGTCGTAGGAAAAAAGTGTTATGTATTGGGATCTGGAGAAAAAAATCACCTATTACTTCATGTTTCCAAGATGCAAATTACTCAAGACAAGATCAATAAACTCAGTTATTAACTTATCTTTCTGTAGAAGTGCAATATTACACTAAATACCATTATGAAGATGATGAAACACAAATGTAATACTTTTGATGACTAAAATAAAAGAGACAGGCTCTGTATTGCCAAAAATTACTCGCTGTGTTAATCAGTAAATTCTGTAAGAGCATATTAAACAGAGCTCTTGCATGCAGCATGATTTTATGAAAACTGACAGTGATTCAGCTGAAGAAGTTTAGTACAGTTTTTCACAGAGAAATCATGATTGGTGACAGTACCTTCAAAGGTACTGTTACCTTTAACTAATAACAGATTTCTGGAATGATTGTGAAGTGTTTCAGCTGTACTGCAATTGGGCTGGTAGTTGGGGAAAGTTGAGAATAGATCTTTCAGCGGGGATTGGGAAAACTGACCTGCAGAGTCAGTTCCAACCTCAACCCTTCTGTAATTCTAATTCACTGAGTCTCATTTAGGTTCAGTTGTTGGCTAACAGTCATGGGAATGGAAAGTAAGAAAGTAAGGCTTTCTAAAGCTTGCATCTTTGCTGATAGTTGATGTAACGTTGTCACTGGAGCGAAGAAACCAGCTGGGGCTTGTGTTGCGGTCATAAACTTCCTGCACTGGAGATACTGAGACACTGTGGTGGGTTCAGCTGAGCCAGCAGCTGTTGGCCCACCAGCTGGGCTGCAGGAGAGAACCCAAACAAAAGCGAGAAATCTGGTGGGTCAAGATAAAGACTGTTCGTTATCTGAAGGAAGGAGCAGGCAGGGACAAGTGTGATGTAGAGGCAATCATCACCTCCCACAAGCAGACGCCCAGTTTCTGAGCAACAGCCACCTTGGAAAACCCCTTCTTCATCCTCTGCCCCAGTTTTTATTGCTGAACATGATGTTACATTGAGGGGAATATCCCTTTGGCCAGCTGCAGTCGGCTGTCCCAGCTGTGTCGCCACCCAACCTCTTGGTCACTCCCCCATCCTACTTGTTGGAGGGGATGGAAAGGGAGCAGAAATTGGCAAAAGAGAAAACCTTGTTGTTGTACAAGCAGTGTTCAGCAGTAGCCAAAAATTGCTGTGTTATCAACATTATTTCAGCCACAAATTCAAAACACCTTATGGGCTGCTGTGAAGGATGCTAACTCCATCCTGGCCAGACCCAGTACAGTCATCAACCATGCAGGTTGGCTTGTACTGGAGGAAAGTGTAAGTGGAAGAGGTTTCTTACTAATTCTAGGGGCTTCCTTCATTTCCTTTCCTGATACTGTGAAAGGATTAAGTTTTAGTTAACAGCAGCAGGAAGGAGAGAAGTTTCAGAGAGACTAGACTGAGTGAACATGTAATTCTGGTAAAGAGAAGTATAAAAGGAGAGAAAAACTTGAATGTGTAAAAAGTTCAGTGTAAACTGAGGAAGAGAAGGTTAAATAATCTAGCAATGAAAGTTTAGTAGAGATTATACAAGCAAACTATTAAATTTTCTTCAGAGTTTTGGTTGTTGTCTGGTTTTCTGTTTTGCTTTTTATTTTATTTTGATTTTTGAACTTGTGTCTTCATTCCTTGGGCTTCCATTACCAAAGTCTTTGACCTTCTTCCTTTGTCTTGGCATAGTTTAAATGGCTCCGTTGAAGGTCAGCATGGTAGTATTACATGCAAAGAAAATGTTTTCATTTAATATCCCAATTCCAGAAGGTGCTTGAAATATTTCCTGACATCCTCTTTGACATTAAACAGAATAAAGTTTAAAAAATAAAAAATTAAAATTGTTCTCCAGAAGCAGAAACAAAGATCTCTTCTACAGCTATGGTGCTGGCCAACCAAAAGATGATGATAATGCACTCCCATTCGATGCTATTTTAGTTACTGCAATCTTGCAAAGTTCTCTAACACAATTGCTGTGATTATTGTCTACCTAGAGTTTAGTAAAGCGTTTGATGCCATTTCCCACCACATTCTCCTGGAGAAACTGTCTGATAATGTCTTGGATGGGTGTACTCTTTGCTAGGTAAAAAACTGTCTGGATGGCTGGGCCCAAAGGGTTGTGGTGAATGGAGTAAAATCCGGTTGGTGGCCAGTCACAAGTGGTGTTCCTCAGGGCTTGGTACTGGGGCCAGTTCTGGTTAATGTCTGTATCAACAGTTTGGATGACAGGATTGAGTGCACCCTCAGTAAATTTGCAGATGACACAAAATTGGGTGGGAGTGTTGATCTGCCTGAGGGAAGGAAGGCTCTGCAGGAGGATCTGGACAGGTTGGATAGATGGGCCAAGGCCAACTGTGTGAGATTCAACAAAGTCAACTGGCAGGTCCTGCAGGCTTGGAGACAAGTGGCTGGAAAGCTTCCCATCGGAAAAGGACCTGAGGTTGTTGGTCAAAAGCCAGCTGAATAGGAGCCAGCAGTGTTCCCAGGTGGCCAAGAAGGCCAATGGCATCCTGGCCTGCATCAGGAAGATTGTGGCCAGCAGGACTAGAGAAGCGATCGTCCCCATGTACTGGTCAATGGTGAGGCCACACCTTGAATACCATGTTCAGTGTTGGGCCCCTCACTACAGGAAAGACATGGAGATGTTGGAGTGTGTCCAGAGAAGGGCAACGTAGCTGTTGAAGGGTCTGGAGCACAAGTCCTGTGAGGAGTGTCTGAGGGAACTGGGGTTTAGCCTGGAGAAGAGGAGACTCAGGGGAGACCTTACTATTCCCTACAGCTACCTGAAAGGAGGTTGTAGCCAGGTGGGTGTTTGTCTCTTTTTTTCAAGTAACAAGTGATAGGACAAGAGGAAATGGCCCAGGGAAGGTTTAGATTAGACCTTAGGAAAAATTTCTTCGCTGAAAGGTTTGTCAGGTATTGGAACAGGCTGCCCTGGGAAGTGATTGAGTCACCATCCCTGGAGGTGTTCAAGGAACGCGTAGATGTGGTGCTTAGGGAAATGTTTTGGTGGTGGACTTGGCAGTGCTGGATTATGATCTTAATAGAGATGGACTATATATTTTTTTTTTTGGTGGTGGACTTGGCAGTGCCTATGATCTTAATAGGCCTCTTCCAACTTAAACCATTCTGTCATTTGATGACATCTCCCCGGCTTGTATGTAACTGCTAAAAATCTTATTAAGTTCTTATTATTTTCATTCTACCTGGTACTGTAGTAGTTTGCATCTAAATACTGTTACTGTGCTGATTCAACACTGCTTTTGTTTTCTGGCAGCATTTAGTGCCTGAACTCTCTGGTACCTCCTGTTTGAATAGAACTGTATGTTGCACATTTCAGGTGACTTATGTGACCTCTAAACATTGTGTTAGAGCACTTTGGAAGATGGCAGTAACTGAAATGCAACAAATGGGAGTGCATTATCATCATCTTTTGGTTGGCCATCATTCTAGCTGTAGAAAAGGTCTTTGTTTCTGCTTCTGGAGAACAAATATGATTTTTTTTTTTAATTTTACTTTAATTTGTTTAGTGTTCAGTGACTTGAGAAGGATTTTAAAATTGTGTCTCGAAATGCCTCCGTTAGAGTTAATGAAAGAAATGCACAAGTCCTTTTGTGCATGATGTTAGACCTTCACCTTTTTCTTCTCAGTGACTTTGCTGCTATCCGTTACAATAACGCATTTTGTTATTTTTCGACAGAGGTGGGGTGGTGTTTTGGCATTTTCTGACTTTATGATAAAAATTAGTGACCCTTTTTTTTCCTGAAGATGTAAAAGCAGACAGCTTACTAATGAAACAGTGCTAACTAGTCAAGCCTTAGGCTGCCGGTTCTGATTGTGAGTGACCTGAGGTAGAGCTCCATCATAAATGGCCCTTTCTAATGTAGACATGGGGCTTCCCAATGAGCTGTCTGTTTTGAGTCTGAATGAAGTTTGAGATTCAATGAACATACCTTAGTAAAGCTAGAAGGACTGAAGAATACATCTATGCAAATGTAATTCTGTCTATTGACATCCTGGAGGACTAATAAGGAATTACTTGAAAGCACTTGGGTGAAATGATTTTATTCCAATTACACTGTAGAGGAGTTTGAGAGTATCTGGAATTATCGGGTCAAAAGCTGTTAGACTCTTCATCATTAGGTTTTTTGCTTTTTAACAAGATCCATAATGTTGTGTTGAAATACAGATGTCTCAGTAGCTGTGATCTTTGTTTTGACATTTCAAGTGATCAACAGTACTTGTACAAGTATTCAGAGATGTGATCAAAAGGGCCTCTGTGAATTAAAAAGATCTGGAGATACTGGTTTAGGGATGTCTCATGCAAACAGAAAGATGAAGACTGCAAAGATAAATGGATTTCTCAAAAAAATCTGTTAAAATTAATTCCTGAACTACCAGTGCTAGGATTTTTGCCTAAGCAAAGAATAATTATTAGTGAGGTGGGTCTGTTCAAATTACTACTCAATATTTTAGAACTTTTTCATTCTTACATAGAAAAGAAAACTATTAAAAAATAGGAAATTCATTTAGTGGGAAATTTTATTAAGTTTTATAATTTCCACAGGGGGAGAAGTATGTGGAGTATTTCTGATGTATTGAATTCTAGAAATTGAGACTTCTTACTAGGTCAGAAGCCCAAACTCAGTTGTCCAGCAGGAAATGCTGGTTGAGGTAGTTTTTTTTAGACTCCTATATCTGTGGATTATTTGCCCAGTAAATACAGTAACACTAAGTCCTAGTAAGTTTGTGCTGAACATCCATTCACGTTTGTGTCTAGTTGGAATAACTCCTGTCCTTTTGGAACACTAGAGGGCTCGCTGACTGCTTTTGGAGTTGCATCTTGCTTTCCGTGTCCATAAACCTCCAGGTCTGAAGTAAGGATGTTCTAAAGGTGCATTTTCTTAAGAGGAAACTTACTAAGCTTGATGTTTTTATCTAAACCTCAACTTTCTGGAAGAGTTCTAAATTAACACTTTGAGTAGACAAAAGAGTTTAATTGGGTCTCTTGCTCAGTAGATTCTGGTGGGGGGTGGGTTTGTGGGTTTTTGTGTTGGTTTTGGTTTTTTTTTTCCTATGGAAATATTTCTTAGGAATTCAGGGGTTTTTTTCTAATTACTGGTTTTGTCTGCTTGGCTTTTTGGATTCACAAATTGTCACTCCCTAAGAAGCAATTAAACAAATGAGCCTGAGTAGTTAGACTCAACAAAATTAGAAGACATTTTGGGGAAAAAAGCTGTTGTTCATTAGCATGGAATAATAAGTATTATTAGAAGGTAGTTTCTTCTGGGTGGGTTATCCTCCTGTCTTATTATCTAGAGGTTGACTAACAGTAGGGTAGTTCAAGTGGTTTCTGTTAAGAACTTGCACATGCATTTACAATGCAATATGATGAAAATGTCAATCAGTTGGAAAAACTAAAGGCAAATGAGTACATATTAGACATCTTGTAGCATCATGAACTGAGTGCGGAGCTGTTCCTGCCTCTCCTGCTTGTTAACTCTGATACTTATAGCAATCTGACATGGTGGTGTGGTTTCAGTCAAGCTGGCAACTGAGCACCATGCAGCTGCTCACTCCCTTCTCCCCCAATGGGATGGGGAGGAGAAAATATAAGGAAAGGCTCACGGGTTGAGACGCGGACAGGGAGAGATCACACAGCAATGACCATCATGGGCAAACCAGATTCGACTTGGGGAAGAAAAATCAATTTAATTGTTACCATTCAAATCAGAGTAGGATAATGAGAGACAAAACCAGATCTTAAAAACACCTTCCCCCAACCCCTCCCTTCTTCCTGTGCTCAGCTTTGCTCCACATTTCTCTACTTCCTTCCCGCCAACAGGGGGATGGGGAAGGGGGGTTGGGGTCAGTCCATCACACACTGTCTCTGCAGCTCCTTCCTCCTCAGGGGGAGGATCCTCACACTCTGCCCCTGCTCCAGCCTGGGGACCTTCCCATGGGAGACAGTCCTCCATGAACTTCTCTGATATGAATCCTTCTCACAGGCTGCATTTCTTCATGAACTGCTTCAGCGTGGATCCCACACAGGGTATAGTCCTTCAGGAGCAGCCTGCTCCAGCGTGGGCTTCCCATGGCATCAGGGACTTCTTTGGGCGCATCCCCCTTCTCCGGCGTGGAGCCCTCCCTGAGCTGCAGGGGGGTCTCTGCTCCCCCGTGACTCTCCATGGCTGCAGGGGCACAGCCTGCCCTCTCACCACGGGCTGCAGGGGAACCTCTGCTCCGGTCCACCTCCTCCCTTGCCTTTCTGCACTGACCTTGGTGTCTGCCTGGGTGTCTCCCTCACATCTCACTCCCCTCTCTGCTGCAGGTTACACAGCAGTTTCCCACCCCACCTCCCCCACCTCTTAAATACACTATCGCAGAGGCAGTACCAACCACCACCACCACGGCTCGGCTGTGGCCAGATACCAGTTTGGCTTGGAACTGGAGAAGTTCCAGCAGTTTCTCACAGGAGCCACCCCAGCATCCCTTCCTCTGCTACCAAAACCCCACTAACCACACCCAATACACTTGGGAGTGAGACAGGACAAAAATGATCCTCAAAACAAAAAATTTACTTGCAAAAGGTTCTGTTTCCTGAACTGACTTGGTGTGGGGATAGATGAGCACTGCATCTCTGTGCAAGAGAAGGAACAGGGATGTGCTAGAAGAAGGAGGGAAAAGGGAAGGTCCATGGCAGTACTGGCTTGAGCAATTTTAATTTAGTTATAACACTGCATCTTTAGGCACTTTGATTCAGACCACTTAATTACAGATTTAGTTACCAAAAAAAAAAAAAAGCCCTTCTCTGTGGTGTGCCCAGATTAAGATCAAACAAATTAAAAAAATCTGATGTGATTTTATGAGAAAATAAGCTTTGACAAAGCATAGAAAATGTCAGGTTCAGTGCAGGGCAGGACTTAACCTGATGAAATTTTTGAGAACTTGTACGTTATTAGTTAAAGCTGAGCTTGCAGGTCTGGCACATGATGGCAGGGCAGAATAAATCTTTCTTGTATAATATGCAAAATTACTGGAAAACTTTAGTCAGTGAATTAGAAAATATGCTGTAGCTAAATGATTCGTTTCATATGATTTTGATCCCTGTAGCCGGGGATGGGGAATGCCCCATAGATGTTATGATTTGGCTTCCTATTACCGGTTTTGTGTTGGGACAAAATGCCCCATCCTTGGAGAGCTCCTAGGCCATTTTGCCATGAAGTCAAGCAAGGGACACACTCCTGCCATCCAGCCATCTGTGCCATCTGTGGCCTGAAACTATTTCCACAGAGCCTCTTCCTTGATGCCTTTCAGCTGAGGTCTCACACCAGGCTAACCTCCTGGTTGAAAATGCTCATGTATGAAATGCAGATACTAATTTTCACATTTGTTAAGATGGGCCTGTAAGGGCTCTACAGTAAGTTAACATCCCTGAATTTTCCTGCAGGGTAGATGTGCATTCATGCTTCCAAAGAAACATTTATTCTCACAAGTGTAGCTGTACTTGTCATTTGTTGTAGTCTGCCTTAATGCAGATTTTTAATTGACGTAATTTCTCTATGTGATTTGAGCAAAGGAAAGAGGAAGGAAGAAAGTGCAGGACTGCTATTATCAGTGTATCCCAAGGCTGCTGTTTTTAAATTTAGGATTATAACTGTTATTTAACAGAATTATCTTTGACACACATGGCCTCAAGAAGAGGTCTGAAAGCAAGGGCAGAGCAGGGTTGTCAGCTGACAGCCTGAAGCATTATCTTTGAAAAGGTCTGAAATTGTCACTTTTTGTCTAGAAGATGACCTTTGACATTTCCAGTGCTGCTCTGCCTTGTGGAAGAGGGGAGAAGGGAAAACACAGAGGCAAAATCTTTCCTTCTGTTACGTAAAGTCAGGCTGCTTGTGGTGGCCCTTAAAGAAATAGTCATCTTGAGCAGGCGTGAAAGGTGGTGGTTGGTGAAGGGGGGTGCTGGAGTGGCAGTGGTCTTTCACCAGGCCTGGGAGCTGCGTGCCTTGTCCTCACCGCGTGCTTGGGGTGGGACCGGCAGGCTCTTAGCTGTGCACCCAGACCACATCCAAAAAGGACAGTTTGGGCTCCGTCTCGCTGATCGTGGTGGTAGGGGGTGTGAGGCCTGTGAGTCAATCCACTGCCCTGGTTTCTGCCGTGGATATCTTGTGCTCTTACTGCAGAGCTACTGTGCTGGGCTCCCTGAGGCAGTTTCCCGAAGCAGTATTTATTTATGGTGCACCTTTTTATGAAAAACACGTTTTTGTAGTGATATGTTTATTGTAAAAGTTCTCGGCTATTTGTGCAAAATGGTATGTGAAGGCAGATATGGATGCATACAGTAGCATTTATAGAAATAGGAGATCATATCATCATAACCTCGATACCTTTCCTAAGTGTTTTGCCTGCCCACTTTAGCTTTCTTCTTCTATTATCCATACTGAGTTGGAATCAGCTAGTTTTATGCAAAAAAAGTCTGTGCTGAAAAACAACTGTGAGTTTAGTTTTCACCTTAAAAATTCCTGGTCTTGGAGAAAAAAATTTCTTTTTTTTTTTTAAAGGTTTACTTGGTTTCAGAGGTGTACGGTTAAGGGAACGAATATCTTATTTGAATTAATATATAACACAATAAATTTCCTTACTAAAAAATAATTATTTTTTAGTATGTTTTGGTCATAAGGTAGTAATCATGCAGGTAACAGCAGAGATGGATTGGACAGATGTGGAAGTGACATGACATGAAATATTGTTATATTAAAAAAAATGAAATTTATTCATTAGAAATATATCGTGTTTCTTACAGTAACCATACCACTACCACCCAGAAAACAGTGATGGCCACCGTTATTTCTGTATTGAGTGTTTCATAGTTCTAATGCATACAGCATGAATTTAATTAAGCATTGAGTTAAATATAGTTAATATTGAAAATGTTCTCCAGTCAGTTTTTTCTGTGGCTTCTGGCTAAATCCACATTATAATCCTGCTTTCGTTTTCCTACAGATGATGAAACATGCCTGGGATAATTACAAGCGTTACGCATGGGGATTAAATGAACTGAAACCCATATCTAAGCAAGGACATTCAAGCAATTTATTTGGTAAGTAGAGTGTATTTTTGTGCTTAGTGACGTTAGCATAAAACAGTAAATCAGCTAAAAAGCTTATAGGTGATAAACATGTGTTCTTTCTACCCTCTGTCATGGAGTGTGGTGTTTCTTGCTTGTGTTATATGTAGAAAATAGCAGTAAATTAAGATGATGCTTTCTATGACTTCCAGAGATTCACTTCTGAATGAGAATAAATGAAGCATGTCATTGCTGTATGATAAAGATGTAGTTTGTTGCCTTAAATACTGCCCTGCCTTAAACTTTTCCTATGAGTTGGAACCCCTTGACACCGCATTCAATAACCAAGAAACAAAAGCTATAAGCAGGGTAGAGGGAAATCCTCTGTGAGGAACAGAAGATACTCTCTACAGTCACAAAGGTAGCTAAAGCTGTCTATAATTGTCAGGAATTTATTCCTGTTCCTTAAAAAAAAAACTTGTTAATCTACATCAGTCATGCTCCCTTATCAGGCTTTCTCTTTAATGAATATAGCCATTATTTGCACCTCTAAATGTTGCACAGGAGATGCTTAAATAATACCCAGGTTTTTATCAGTGTAGAACAAATACGGGGCTGAAAAGTTCCACCAGGAGAGGCACACTGCAGAAATCCAGTGTAATGAGGTAAGACTTTTTCAGTGTCCAGGTGGGACATAGGGCTGGATAAATAGCAGCAGAGCAACGGCATTCTGAGGCAGCATGAGAAAACAGTCCTATTAACTGTCGTCATCTTCAGTTTGCAGAAAAATAAAGAATTAAACTGTTTGGCAGCAATCTTTGTATTCAAATAAGTTCTGTTTTCCAAACAGAAGGCTGAAAAATGAACTGATTTCTATAGCTGAGACAAAATTATTTGACATTATTTTGATTTTAACAGAAACCTATTTTGTTGGATGTTTGGAAAAGATAGTTTGAAGTGAAAACAGTTCCTAAAACAACCTAAATAGTGCACTTATCAAATCTTCAACTATATTTGGAAGTTGCTAAGAGACAGCAGTTGTGATTACAAAAATAATTTTGAAAATAAACCATCTACATTGATCTTGCTGTACTGCTTGTCTACCCAAGGTAACATAAAAAAAAGTTACTAAGTAATTATTATATAGTTAGTTATCAGACTTTAAACATGAATTGGGTGCTTGAAAGCTAAGTTGTTTGGGTGAACTTCAGGGTCAATTTGGGCTTATGTTTTCTTGAAAAGCAGATCATTAAAAATATCTTCATTCAGATGACTGGTAGTTGTGCAATTTAATACCATGTCTAAAGGACTGCTGAATGCAATTCTGTTTTCTTTGTTTTCTTGGAGGACATCAAAATGGCACATGATGTCTTGAAAATTAATGCTTAATCTAGTTTCACTGTAATAAAAACTGGTATAACAATTTAAGAGGTTTGAGTTCTTAATGATGCTGCATGGAATTACAGAAAAAGTGGTAGATGTACCAACTTGCGAAATTCGTAAGCAGGAATTCTGTGGATGCTGCATAAGAATAAGTCACTGCAGGCACTATACAGTGTGATACAGGACAAGAGTTGAATTTGAAATTAAAACTTCCAGAGTCAGTCTAAATGCAGATCACTTTCTCATCATGGTCGTCAAGTATAAGATCTTACTGCTGAGGAGGTTTCCTTAGAAACATCTTCACTCTTATTGATCTTAGTGGCAAATCAAAATAAGCATTGGGTCTCTTTCTGCTGAATTGCTTTACAGAATACTAAAGAGCAGCGTATCTGCAAGCAGTTCTGTCTCATAAGGTACCCTTTCTTGAATCCATAATCTCCTTTTGTTTTTAGAAACCAATTCTTGTTTCTGTAATAGTCCTCAGATCACTAGATCCGATGTGTACCTTTACATTTGAATTCAACAAATGCCTTCTTTTTTCAGAAAGCAATAAAAGGATGATCTGCTTCTGAGCTTTTTATTTTTTGGGTGGGGGCAGGGATTCAAGTAGTTTTTTCAAGTCTTTTCCCCCATGAAAGGACAAACAAGTTACCTTGTCTTTGTTTCTTGTTCTTATTTAAAAAAAGGAATAACCAACAAAACATTGATTGCAAATGGTTGACTCCTTTTAAGGTAATTCTGAATTAAATTAGTTGAGAATAGATTACCTGCAGCTCTGTGTCCCTTTAATCTCCTCTCAGCTTTTTGAAATCAAGTAAGACCTCCAGTTCACTGTCATCCATCATAACTGTCTCCAGTTTACCACAATCATCTTTTCTTCCTGCTTTCAGGTTTCAATTTTTCAAAAATACAAGTTTCTGAATGTCTTAATAGCAATAAGATATAGCATATTTCATTAGCCAGCTCTTTAATTTTGAACTCTTCCCCTTCTATGAATTAATTGGTGCCATTATGGTACTTTGCTTATATTGGGGGTGTCTGTTACCAGATAGAGGCTTTAAGTACCTCCCTGTGGGGAACAGCAGGTTCCAGTGCTGTGGCTCACTGGTGCTTAACGTTGTATAGGTTACAGTCAGCATAGCTCTCCCGACACAGAAGGGGAGAGTGGTTTTCAAATGATATTCACTCTAAGCTTAGCTTTGAAAGGCTTTCAGTCCTTGCTAGCATGATAAGGCATTTTGCAGATAGATTATCATGACAGTGTTTTGAAGGCAAGACACAACTGCTGTGCTTCTCTGCAACACAAAAATAAGATGGGCTTTTAAGAAGGGTAGGTACACGTAGATGTGACTACTAGGCAATACCGTCATGAATTTGGGAACTGTACTGGATACTATTGTTAAGCTAGGGGAGGAGGAACAGGGACAGTGAGATGATGATGGTAGAAAGGTTGATGACAATGGGACAAAGAATAATGAGGACTGGTGCATCTGACCTTGGGGGAAGGAAAAGCATCCTGCGTCAGCACCTCATACAAATTAAGAGTAACGGACTTGTCTGTAGTGGAGGACTTCTTGACAAACACTGAAATGACATTTTATTTGTCTTAAACCCAGGCCATGAAACCAGCTTTTGAAGTCAAGGGCCTGCCTTGATCCTGCTGGTATTCTGTGAACAGCATATGTGTGGAGGGTGTATTTGATAAGTTGAGGGAGTCTTTAGGCTGGTGGACTGTGGGCATATTCACGTTATGACCAGAAGTTGCATCGTCTCACATCTCACATGTGCACATTGAAAATTATTACCTTTTAGAGAAAGGCTGAAACATGCTTAATCTGAAATATTTTGGTTTTAAGCCAAAGCGACATACTTGACACTGACTATTGCAAAGTCTTTCCAGCACATCTGTGTAATGCTTTGGTTTCCTTTTATTTCCTACTTTAGCTTATACCATATTGCCTTGGCAAGTAACGAACATTATTGTGGGTTTTTTTCATAGTTTATTCCAACTACAAAGAAATTCAGTTACAGTAACAGCTATTTGAAAAGGCAGAAGTGTAAAGTCATAAGTTGTTGTGTCTGTAGCATTCTTACTAGCTTAATTCTGTAAAGTGTACAACTGTTTCTAGGCTAATCAAGTAAAGTGGAATAAGTAAACATCTGCTTGCACCATACTTGTGCATCAGCAAAGCAAGGTGTGTCTCCTACGCTGGCTCAACTTTTGCTGTGAGTACTAGTTGTTCTCTGCCCATACCTCAGAGAAAGTAGGCCCTGAGTAACTTCTGTTAACTTTTAATGCTTTACCCTTTAAAGTTTCACATTGCTGTTAACAGTGTTTACTAAAATTGTCCTTTATCCACTTACCCTCCTAATGTGGAAGAAAGTGGCAAAATCACAACTTTGCTAATTTTTTTTCACAGCATCCCACCACCTGCATCACTATCCCCCAAACCCAAGAGCTATTCCTTTTCAAGCCTTCTGTACTAATTTTAAAAATAATGAGCATTGCTGCACTGATGGAGAGCTCTTTCTAGAAGTGTTTTCTGCACTTAAGTGAGTGTTACTAAAGGGTTTTTTTAATTATGGGTAACTATATTTCATGTGCAGCACTGCAAGCTTAATAATATTGTAACTTGTGGGCATAGTATGATTAGTCTCTGCAAGTGAAAAGGACCCTTTCTGCAGGGGAAAAGGGAGGCATTTAGTAAATAGTCGCAGTCTGCAAAGCCAAAGTACTATAATTTAGCAAGATCCTGTTCCTCCCACTTTGAACTGTTTTTTGTAGTTTCTTGTATGGAGTATTGAGCTGTATGAAGATTTTTAAAGCAAGCCAAAAATCATATTCAAAACTGTCATATCCAAAACATATTCCAAATATTGGAAGTAAGCCTGACACCTTTCCCAACTAAACTAATAGAAACTTGTATGAAGATTAACATTAGCAGATATGTGGGTGAATGACTTAACATTTGTGAGAGACGGGCATGCTGCACCTCTGCTGTTTTTTCAAAGAAGGTGGTAGGTATGAAGACAAGGAAGTTTCTTGTCTTTTTAGATTTCCAAAAAGCATTTTTGAGGATGATAACTGGCCTCTTGCAGGACCATTACAGCTGAGGCCATGGTCTCAAACTACTTATCACAGCACTGGAAAATCGAGTGCCCAGAGTGAGAGTTTGGCAGCACTAACAAGTTGCTCGAGGTAGCTACAGCAATGGAAATCTGCAAGTAGTTCCACAAAACCAGAAGCATTCCCCAACAGACAATAATTTATCTTTAAAATAGCAAATGAAGTCTAACATACCCCTAACAATTCTAAGTTAATACGCAGAACCAGTGGACTTGAACTCAAAATAAGTAGTTAAGGTGGAAAACTTTTCACAATAGTATATGGAGGCCTATAAAAAGTGGCATAGACAGGGTGAATAAGGATTTATTGTTCCTTGTGGGGAACAATACCCTTTGTAAGGGGTGGAAATATCAAATCAGAAGGCGCTATGTTCAGACAAACAGAAGAAGGTGGTTCTTAACGAAACATGTAGCTGAGCTGCGTGGGTGCCAGAAGTGTGGTGGATACTAGAGGCTTCCATGGAAAGCAGAGATGAGCAATGAAAGAAAAATTCATCAGCTTTATTAAACACAAAGGTGCCAGAGCTGGCTCTGAAATGCACAGCTATACAGAATACTGGAGTTCGGAAGAGTATTCTAGAAATATCATAGCATTGTTTCATGTGTTACACATACGAAAAGTTAGCTCTGTAAAAGATTGAAAGTATTATTTCTTTTCCCACTCTTACCAGCTGGTAATAGTGATTGAAATTAAAAATGTTAGTGTTGCTGGGGTTTTGCCAGTTCTTGAGTAAGAGTTTCATGTTTTGGCGTAGCACGCTTTAATAATTAATCACTCTTGACACTTTAAATTGCTAATGATATTGGATAGGAACCTTTTCAGTGAACTTTATATAAAGGAAAACAGTGTTTTAAAATCTGAGTCAGCTTTTGAAACAAGACTCTAAGAAACCTACAGCTCTAATCAAAACATGAATTTTGTCAAACCTATATGCATACTTGAATATGTGGAGAATAATGTCTCATTCCTGTACAATGTATATGGATATAGAGCTGAAAAAAACAGATGCTTGATTTTTTTTAATTTGCATATTTAATGTTACAACGTATCTGGTCTGATTTCCCATGTTAAGAAAATCTTTTCTTAACGGCCAGATTAAGAAAAAATTGTGAAAGATTATATTTCTGCAATTTTGACTGGAATTTTGAGTCTGAAATGACAAATTGGAGGAAGATTTCATAGAATACATCTGCTTTGACTGAGCTTCTTCAACTTAAAATAACTGAAAGGTGACCAGACAAGTTTGCCTCACTGGTGGAAAACAATGAAGAGTTTAAGAAGATCAGGATGGGGCTGAGTGTAATTCAAATACAGCTATGCATAAAATTTTCTTTTTCTTCTCCACTGTAGTACAAAGTAGCCCTAAAGTGCAGTTCTTTTCACAATAATAGAGGAAACATATTTTTGAACATTTGTACTCTTTTTGAAGGGTTATCCATTTTTATGGGTATGTGCTGAATTTCATCACAGTAAAAAATTACCAATATAAATGTTATATATTAATTTTCATACTTTACATCAGAAAGACAAACCTAACTTTTTCTGGAAGAAAAACAACAATCTACTCATCTTCTACAGTCATGTAACAAAAAGAAATCATAGTTTGTGATGCTTGTAGGATGCTGAATTTTTATAGGCGAGGGACCTGATGTATAACATGACCTGAGGCTGCTTCATATTTCATTTCTCCTTATCTTCCCTTTTTGTCATATGCTTTGCCACAGTTTCTTTCCAGTCAGAATGTGACACAGAGTCAGAAAAAGAAAAGCAGTTGAATTCAAGAAGACTAAGGGGCCTGTATTCCATCCTGTTATAGAGAGTGCATTAGGACACATCTGAAACTTCTTTCTCTGTGTAGTGTTATGCTTGTAGATAACATCTTCATTTGTTTCACCTATATGTATGCATATATATATGTGTGTATATATATTATAGAATCGTTTGGGTTGGAAGGGACCTTGAAGATCATCTAGTTCCAACCCCCCTGCCATGGGCAGGGACACCTTCCACTAGACCAGGTTGCTCAAAGCCTCATCCAGCCTGGCCTTGAAGACATCCAGGGATGGGGCATCCACAACATCTCTGGGCAACCTGTTCCAGTGCCTCACCACCCTCTCCCTGAAGAACTTCTTCCCGATATCCAATCTAAACCTCCCCACTTTCAATTTAAACCCATTACACCTTGTCCTGTCACTATAGACCCTCCAGCTTCCTTGTAGCCCCTTCAGGTACTGGAAGGCTGCAATAAGGTCTCCCCGGAGCCTTCTCTTCTCCAGGCTGAACAAGCCCAACTCTCTCAGCCTGTCCCCATAGCAGAGGTGCTCCAGCCCTCTGAGCATCTTCGTGGACTCATCTGGACTCGCTCCAACTGGTCTATATCCTTCTGATGTTGGGGGCCCCAGAGCTGGACGCAGCACTCCGTGTGGTGTCTCACAAGAGCAGAGCAGAGGGGGAGAATCCCCTCCCTCGACCTGCTGGCCACACTTCTCTGGATACAGCCCAGGATACGGTTGGCTTTCTGGGCTGCCAGCACACACTGCCGGCTCATGTTGAGCTTTTTGTAGATTTGATGGCAAGGAATGTGAATGTTCTGGGGGACCAAACCCCAAACTTGATATACAAGGGATGGGAGGTAAAGTTGTAAACACTTCTGAGTGCGCCAACATGCAATGATTCTGGCATCCTGGCTGTATTCTATTTTAGACTCTTCTGGCAAAAATATAAACCATGTCTAAAAGCCTAGGCTAGACAGATAAAAACTTCTTTTGGCCCACCCTCTGAACAGTTTGGACATAAGCCAGTTGTTCTTAAACTATATGGCTACATAAGCTCAATCACTGAGCTTGTCATCTATAGCATTTATCCCTGCAGTGACACCTTGGAAACTCATAAGAAGTTATTCATCCTTTGATCACTTTTTTTGTTCTGCTCTACCCCTTCACTCCTGAGGCGCTGCTCTCTCCCCTAATGTAATCTCCTTATCTGTGTGCACGTGTCTGTGCATTGTTAGATATCAAAAACCATGCTGCATAAATGGACCCTCTGTGTACTGCCTAGGGGTGACCTAGGCTGCTCTGCCCTTTATGTCACACTACTTTGAAATGCCAGGTAATCAGCCAGCTTTGTTACTTGTCCACAAATCTTGTTAGCTGTAGGTTCTTTACCAATGGTCTGGAAGACAATAAAAAGATTTCAAATGTTAAACTGGAAAGGATGCTCTGCCGATGCTGCTAGATAGTCCACTTGAAGTTTCATGTCGACTGATTTCTTTTGCTTTCTCTGCAGCTAACTAGCTCGTAGGTTATTTCACATGTTCTCTATTTTGATCACTTACATGGAATAAATGATGCTGGTAGTAAAGAGAAAAGAGAAAAACAGAATCAAGTAAAATGGAACATATATGAGTACTTTGTCTGGAGGTTTTGGTAGAGATTAATAAATTTTTGCTTTGGTAGGCTTGTGGATCTGGTTATCTTTTATCATTAAAATTACTCACTTCAAGCTTATGTTTTATGATTTTCAAGTCTATTTTTTCTCAATTTGAATATACTGGGTTTTATCTGTAATTACCTGAGGTCAATGAATTTGCTCTGAGTATTGCCTGTGATGTCTTCCTTCTATTTAGGGCAGCTATGAAACTACCATGGTGACTGCAACTTGCTGGCTTTGCACTGTAACCCAGTGCTCACTGTTAATCAAATTTATAGCAGTACCTTAGGTGCGTAACAAAACAGCCCACCTGTCCAAATATTCTGTGTCATGTGAACGTGTATTGTAATTGCCTAGCCAAAATCTTTGCCTCTTGTAGACCATGACTGCACTGTAATTCCTTGGGAACGTTGTGTAGGAACTAATACATATGGTAAACGTATTTAATAATTTATGCGGTGTGCTTTGAGAAGCGTAGTGTATATAGGCTTGCGAAATATTTGGTCTTATTCCATAATAAGAAATGTCCATTTAACTTCTTTACATTGCTTTTTCTTTTAGATTTTTCTTCCCCTCCCCTTATTTGTCTGACTGGTTATAAATGAGCTGTTCAGCTACGCAATCTCCTTAACACTCTTAAGTTTGGATTATCCTGTTGGCTAACTTAGCGTAAACTGCAATTGTTCATGAGTCATAATTCTGGCCTCTAAACTGACACTTTAAAAATGCATTCATTGTTCTTTTATCTTTTATCAAGAATTTTGAAATATAACCGTTCGAGACAAACTTGACTATTTAATTGTCACATTAATTGCTTTATTCTGTTTTCTGGAGCCTTCAGAATAATACCAAAAGGTGTTTCAAATAAAGTAAGATCTATTGGAGATTATCCCATTTTCTTCTGTCTGCCCGCAGGGAGAGGTCTATGCTCTAAGCAGGCCATCTAGGCTAGATTCACAAAATAGTTAAAAATCATAGGAAGTGGGTGACTCCAAGGGCAATTTCTCAAGAAGGTCGAATTCTCTTTCTTATGACCCAGTAGAGAGTTGCAGCTCAAATACTAATCCTTAAAACTGAAAGCTCAACTGTTTAGAGGTGTGTTAGCTGTATTACAGGAGGATTATGACAGAGAATGTCATTGCATGGTGAGCCCATCACAATCCACTCAAATCAGGTTATAGATGATTTTTTCATAAGTAGAGCTCAGTTGTAAAAGTTCACCAGGAGCTGCTTGTGTTGTATGAAGTTACTAAACATCTGCAGAGCCCTCGCAATAGTGTTCTTGAGCACGTCCTCCAGCAGTTTCCCACAATCGCTCTAACTTTCTCATGAGCTGAGGAAAAATACAAGTTATTTAGCCAAGTTTAAAGGAATGCTTTTCTTTTAATGTGAGAGAAGAGCAGCCAAGTTCCAACTAAGCTCTGGGAAGATACGAGGTCCTCCTTACCAAAGTATGCTGCAGTTTTATTAGTGGAATGTCTGGGAGAAAACATAGATTAAGTCCTTCAGAGAAGGAAAGGTACGTTCCAAAAAGGTGTTAAGCAATTAGCAGCTGCTAAAACAGAGACAACATCTGGTTTTATTAAATGTACCAAGTAACTGTTACAATAATCCCAGTTTTGTTTAAGATGATACAAATAGAAAATTATTTTCTGCCTGGAAGGTTAAGTTAAGAAAGCAATGTCAGTCCTGCTATATAGAGTTCTCCAATCACTTCTCCATTTCCTGAGGAAGCAGAAAACCTTGACGTTAGTAAACACAAGAGTTGACTAAAATAGTAGATTTCCTACTTAAATATGAATAATTCAATTCTGATACTTGATAAGTCCACAAAACTAAGTTTACTTTTTCCTTGGGTATTTCAGAAGCAAGATTATAATCAAGTTTTGTAAAGTTAGTTGTAGCTACAGTCTTTTTATTCCTCCAATGCAATCAATTCCTGAATAGGTGTTAAACTACCTGCCTGAGTCATTAGCCCTGCTAGGGGGCAGAGGGATTGGACCAATGTCTTGCTCTGTTCCTTGCAACCTAAGTTATCTTGCAATTCTAAATGTTTACTTCTGATCGGGGTCTTCTCTAAAGTATATCATAACAGTAGTTTCCATCCATAATGAAGTTTGCTGGAGCCAAGCTCAGAAATATAAAATTGAGTAAAGTGGCCAAAATCTGAGTTTTTGACACTCTTCAGCAAATAGGAATTGAAACTCTTCCTAAAAAAAAAATGGTGTTTTGAAAAGGTCATTATAAATTTGAAGGAAGCATGGGAAAGTCATCTGAGTGACTTCATTTTCTCCTCCACCCTTCACATTAACCTTTCAGTACAGGATCATGAACATTTAATCCATGCCAAAGTGAACATACTGATGATATTTCATATTGCAGCGTTAGGTGAAGCCTAACTCGTATCTGTCTCTGTAACAGAGGTGTAGGATGCCAAGTTTGCAAACAACCAGAACTTGCTCTGAAAACCAGTGTCTGGCAGTCTCTCCTGAGCTCAGAATTTTGCATGTGTGCAAGTTTGCCTTTGCTTCCCCAGTGCTAATGTGCAGTTTAGATGGTGATGCACAGTATCAGAAAGATTGTTTTTCAGAGAGGGTAATTCTTAAAGGGCTTTCTTAACTGAAATGTGACCAGTACTTAGAAGCTTCTTAAAGCTTTATGTATATTACTGAGTATAAAACCAAAAAGACAACTGATTTTCTTCACTCCAAACTGCAAGAAACAGTCATTTCTCAATTTATTGGAATTAGTTGTCTTTACAAATTACATTTTACAGAGAACTGTTCCATCAGTGCTTAAAAATGAAAATCATGGCTGAAAATGCAGGGCATCAGAACCTCTCCTCAAAACTTAATTAGTGGAAGACATACTTGACTATTAAAATGTTGTGTTGTGGCAGGGGAATCAAAGTGAAGGATGTGAATTACTAGTTGCCCACTTGAATGCTTATATGCCCAATTTTTAATTGGATTAATTGAAATTAGAATGAATTTAAATTAATTAGATCTAATGGAAAAGCCTTCTGTTGGAAAGTAAATCACTGGCTCTTCATGTATTTCAGGTAACATTCAAGGTGCAACAATAGTGGATGCCCTTGACACACTATACATCATGGAAATGAAAGAGGAATTCAAGGAAGCCAAGGAGTGGGTCGAAAAAAACTTAGATTTCAATGTGGTAAGTAGCGTTGCTGGTTAACATTTAATGCTCTGCTTAGTCCCTGGGGGCCAATTGAGGGCTGGGTTCTGACACTGCGAGCGTGATGCAAGGCTACAGAATTTAGATCATTGATAGTTGAAACAAGGCAGGAAGCAGAAACATAATAAACTTACTGCTGTGCTTAAATGCAGTTTTTCACTCTGAGAGATATAGGTAGACAGGAGACAACAAGCTAGACTGAAGGAAGGAAAAAATTAAAGGGTATTCACCATTGTGAAGTGAACAACAAACTTCTCAGCTCTTTTGGACAGACGAATGAGGATACTTCAAGTGTTAATTTTTAAGTTATTTAAACACTTTTACATTTTTCCTTTGTGAAATCTTCCACAAACTAGACTTCCATTCGGAGAAAGCTACATGTCATAGGTACCATTGGAGTTCCTTTGTGTATTCTAGAAAAGTTGAATCCTGTGAGTTAGGTGAAACTGTTGGCACAAACTGAGCTGCTTTAGCCTTTTGAGGCACCAGGTGAGCACAATGGCATGTAGAAATCATTATATTAACTGATAAATATGCAGCTGAGAGCCAAGTTCATTATTAACCTTTTTTATTACAGAAAGGCCCTGAACAGGCAAGAACTTCTGTAAAACTTCTTAAATTAAATTGAGAAAGTCCTGGGTTTGGTCCCCTCTTTTCTTTTCTTTTTTTTTTTTTTTTTTTTTGGTGGGCCAGTGTAGTTACTGTAATTGCTGGCTACAGAGAGCTAATGGAGTACCTCTGCTTATCAGTGTAGTAAAGTAGGAAAGCACTGTAGGCACAGTACACTGAGCACTTAAAAGCTCTTGTAGTTGACGTGCGTAACGGTCAAAACACTTTCTGAAAACAAAGTACTCTTTCTAATATATTATGCAAAAGTCAGGATTAATTAGCTTCTCTTACATGCTTGAGAACTAATTATCATTTTAAGAAGGAGGAGTTAATAAGAGTGGATATTACATAGTTTATATAAGCAGCAATTTAATGTGCATTTATGTTTACATTAATAATGTAAACACAGGATATTAAACTGTGTTTCCGAGTAGTGTCGGGTATCTGAATTCCACAGTACCTTGTGCGTAAGGTTTTTTTTTTCTAAAGGAATTTTTGTCATATTTAATTCCTGTCTTATTAGCTTAGCATTGTTAAGATGTTTAAAAAGGTAAGAACAAAACATCATAGAAAACAGAAAACTCCACCTTAAAGGAAGAGCTGAGCTCCACTTGGAGGAACATTATAAATTATTGTAGAGTGATTTACATTTATAACACTAAAATCTTTGGTTTGTACTGGAAACCTCTACTTCTAGATGGTATTGCCTACAATTTCAGCTCCTCTTGTTGATTTATGTACTTTTAAAAATTATTTAGCACTTATGTTTGCTCAGTAATGCTTAAAAGCTATGGAGTCTTTCCAAAAGTTTGAAATTTTGTATTGCAATAGTCAGTGAATGCGGCGATCCAGCAGATTTCCTGAAACTCCTTTATAGAAAATACTGATATGCACCAGGAACAATATCTTGTTCCTCATATTCCTATAAAGAGCTGCCTTGAGTTCGACACCTCACAAAATTATTTTCATAACACTTCACAGTAATACAGAATTCAATTTTACATTGGTATCAGTAATGAATAGATGAATTTTCCCAAATTTGAACAAGGAAATGAAAATAAATAACTGCAACGTCAACTTTAATAATAGATGTCAATTTGTTTAATGGCTGAATTGTTTGAAGCTACTCAACTTGTACTCTTGTTTAGTTTTCCCTTTAAATATAAGTTCTGGTTTCAAATGGTGCTTTGTATTTGTATCTTATAGTTTAAAGTTTGAAGTTACTTAACACAAAGAACAGCAAGGCCCTCTCTTTTGTGTTTAAGCATTTATCACATATCAGGCATTACTTGACATTTTATGCGTGAATGTTTTGTAAACTCTTACTTGTTCCTGTTTTAGAAACCTTTCTCCCATGAAAGTTTTCCTCTCTAGAAGTTTGTAATATGTTAGATGCTCGTACTTGTTGAACTATGCGGCCAGCATTCAGTCATTCTCATCAACTGATCATAAAAATTTCCAAATGTCACTTTGTAAAGTAGGCATTAATTTATCCACATAAAAGGATTTCTGGAATAAAGATGACTTAATGGGAAATGGCATAATCTTTTCCTATGTTAGATTTCAGTCCCTCAATTCAATTAATTAGTTGTCAAGGTTGCTCTTGTTTACCTTTCCGAGGAAAGAAAACTGTTTTGATTTTAAAGGAAAAATCTAGATATGTAAATACTACCTTTCTCAGTGAAGTTTGGTAAGCTTGTGAGTGGACATGTTTGGAAGCTTCCACATTTGGAGTATAACCTGCCTAGGGTATTTTTATTATAGCTGCAGCTGGTAGCCCTGTGATTTTGTAACTGAGATATCCACATCGCAATACTTGGAGTTTTTTCTGTTACAACTGCTGAAATTCCTTGTATTTGATACCTTGTTGAAGTTTCAGCCAAACTGAGTAGTCCTTCAGGAATTAAGTTATGTTTTCTGATTCTGTCAATATTTTAAGAGATCTAGACATACTGGTACCTTTGCAAGTTGACATTTACAGTGGCTAAATCCATGGTCTTTACAGCATGGACGTGTGCTCTGTTTTCCATTAAATCACTTCATCTCCGTGGGGGTGTATCTTTGCTCTTCAATTAATAGAGGTGAGGATTTAGTCTGTCCTTCCCGTGCATGCTGCTGCCCACACACCCTTTCTGCAGTGCTCGTGGACTGCCCTGCCCAAGGCTGCACTGGGTTGTATATCAACAGGGAGGAAAAAGGAGCCAGTCTTTTACAGGATCGCTAGGGAGCTTGCCTGTTTCCTAGCTACAACTACGCACTACTGTGTGCTTCTACGTTTTATTTTTTCATTATTTGCTTTAGAACCTGCACACATACAGAGCATTCATAGCTTTCTGAAAGAGTTTCTGTATCACCACCCAACTTCTGCTTCATGTTGGGGAGATAAAAGCTATCGGTCTCTACAGCACAAGGGGTGAACCACAATGAATCCATATTTGGGAAAAGAGATTAGGAAGGGGGGATCTTAATGAAATGGGTGAAGGGGAGTTGGGGAGTGCAGGAGTTGATCCACTTGGCACAGCAGTGAAAGGTTGGGAGTTGTTAAGTGTTGGAATTGATGGTGCTTCTCTTCTACACCCAGACACACCCCAAATTTCTTAGGATGAGAGACTAACTGATCTGTCCCCCTCTCCTTCATCCCTACTAAACTCCTTCCCTGCAAAAGGACAGTCTTGCCCGTACTGCATACAAGGAACAGCCCTTGACCAACATGGTGTCCTAAAGCATGCCTGGACATTGGCTGGAACAACAGGGGCCCAAAACAGACCAGAAGGTGCTAACAATTAAATGGTACGTGGGACAGTGCATGGACCCACTGATCAGATGTCTGATGTGGGTGTGGTCAGACAGGACCAGAATGGGAACAAGATAAGAGCAGGAAGCCATGAGCGTGTTGAGGGAAGTGGAAAATAGTTGCTTCTACCAGAAGATATCTCAACAGTGAATTTGGATTCAAACTAGAGTAACTTTCCTGTTGTTTATTAGTGGATTTTGCTTTGTTTGTTTCATCCCTTTCTATTTTTGGTCAAAATGAAGGATGAGAGGAAGTTATAGTTGCTTGGCCAGATGAAAGCAGCAGCAGTCTGTGTGATAGTTCTATCTATGTGGATATAATTGAGTTGACTTTAGTTGACAAGTTGTGCAAGCACTGGCTCGTCATGCATCATCTGTCTCATCACACATACCTGCCCTTATTAACTGCACAGGTTGAATTAACCTAGGAAAGAGTTCCTCTTGTGCTGTGGGGAAAGTATGAAGAACATTTCATTATTTGCTCTCAAAGATAGGTTCTGAATGAGTTAAGGAACTGCATAAAGAGAAGGAAACGGTTAAGACAGCAAGGATACATTCAGTCGTGTTGTGCCATCACTCTTAAGCGAAGCTGTTCAGTTAGCCATTGTATGTGATTTTATAAGCCAACCTGAGGCTTGAAGGCTTGTTTACCAGTTCTGATTTTTGTCTTTGTATTTAGCTTTAAAATTTTAGTATCTTTTACAGAAGCTTTGCATGAAGCTTCATGCAACGTAGAAGTTTTGTGTGTAATATGTCTTCTATTTTGAGAACTATAAAAGAGTAGAAAAAATATAGAAACTTGAAATTACATTTATCTCTACTGCCATGTTTAAATTGACATGCCCCATTTCCAGGATGTCAGAAGAGGAAATATTATTTGGATTTAATTATTAATGCTTCCAGCATTTATCTTAAACACAAAACTATCTGTGATGTGGCAGTCAGTAACAGAACAGACTTTTAGAATCCAGATTGTTGTTTGTTTCAAACTTTAGCATTTACAAATGTAAATCTTACTACTCTCAAACTGTAGGTATTATGATTGACTTGTAATTATATTTAACAGTCCATAACCTACTGTTCTGGCTTGGAGGCAGATGGGGTTTTGGTGCTTTATTCTTGGTGGGGTTTTTTTTCTTTAATTGAGAAAATCAGAAAGTTTCCTACTATAACAATTTGCAACAAAATAGCCTTCCTATTAAATAAAAAAAAAAAGGTGGCCTGTGGGAGGCATGAGTAAATGGACTTCAAGTAAACATATAATGGGTCTGTGAGGAAATCTCAAGAAAGCCAGCAATTGAAAATAATTCTTTAGTTTGTGGGACTATTTGTTTACTAGTTTGCCTCATAACTTGTTAATACAATCTAAATGCCAGACTTTAAAGTGACTTGATTTTGTTTTGATTATAAATAAGAAATTATTGTGATGGGCTAAAAGGGAATCCTGCAAATTTGTTATTAAATGCAGTTCTTTCGCTGCTAGAGTTAGTGCCTTTAGTAACACTTTATTTTTGTGCTTGTTTAAGATCTTACAGTTTGCCATGTGGAGACTTCAGCAAGGTTAAATAGTATGTTGTGCAATAACCAGGCTTTGACACTTGCAATAAGAAAGTTGCTAAAATTGTTTCCCTTGTCTATTGGAACTGAGTATTTTAGCAAGCTGCCACTAAATTTAATTTGTGGAATATGAATGACACATTTTTGCCCACAACTGCAAGCAATTAAAATGTTGTTTAATTACAGTAGCATAAGGTGAGCTATTGTAGTACTTTGTCTCTCTCGTATTTCCTGGACTACTTGAAAATGCTAAGATTTGTTGTTCCCAACCTTTGTGATTCAACAGATGAATATTATTATTTAGTAGTACTAGTAATTACGAGCCCTTCTCGTTTCACTTGAAATGCAGGCGATTTGTGTTCAATTTTTCGTCTAGAATTACACACATTATTCAGCATTGTTCAGTGTAGAGTCCCTGGTTTTCTTTTGCACAGCTTGTTAACCTGCAGGATACAGGCTGTTTGCAGTGATATGGTATGGTACGTGTGCATGGGGGGAAATCACTATACTCCTCGCACATAGGAGCAATAGATGGAAATGAAGATGAGGCAACTGAAGTCTTATTACACTCTTGATAAGACAAGAACTTGATGGACTTGTGCAAAGCACACTGTCCCACGTGACATCCTTGTCTATAAATTGAAAATACAGGGACTTAGTGGATGGACCACTCATTGGATAAGGAATCATCTGGACAGTCACCTTCAAAGAGTTGCGGCCAATGGCTTGATGTCTGAGTGGAGACCAGTGACAAACAGTGTTCGTCAGGGATCAGTACTGGGACTAGCACTGTTCAACATCTGTGTTGCAGACATGGGTGGTAGGATTGAGAGCACCCTCAGCAAGTTTGCCAGTGACACCAAAGCTGTGTCACCAAAGCTGTGTCATGTGGTTAACAAGCTGGAGGGAAGGGTTGCTATCCAGAGGGACCTGGACAGGCTGGAGAGGTGGGCCACTGCCAACCTCATGGAGTTCAACAAGGCCAAGTGCAAGGTCCTGCACCTGGGTCGGGGCAATCCCAAGCACAAGTACAGGCTGGTTGGAGAATGGATTGAGAGCAGCCCTGAGGAGAAGGACTTGGGGTTGTTGGTTGATGAGAAGCTCAGCATGAGCCAGCCGTGTGTCCTTACAGCCCAGAAAGCCAACCATA